>NW_025178139.1:0-2160 GCF_004010195.1 Chiloscyllium plagiosum | reverse complement strand
CTTTTGAAAGCTCATACAGAATTTGCCTCCACCATTCTTCTAGGCAGTGCATTCCAAATTCCAACAAATCTGAGTGAAGACGTTTCTTATCTCTTGCTGACAATCTTGAAACTGTAACACCTGGTTACTGATATAACTATTGAAATCATTTTAACATTTGCACTGGTCACTAAGAAACGTATGTTGTTTTGTTCAGAAAAGTAAGTTTTACAATCAGTTCGAAGGTTTCAAACAATGACTTAAAAAGCTAGCCACAATGGCTCACCGGGTGACTCCGACATTGAACTGGAATGTCCCAGATTCTATTTCTAATCTATGCTCATCAAAGTAACAGGAAAATTATTTATCTTTAGAAATAAGTAGAGGTTCAAGACATTAATAAGATATGAGGTGCTGTGTGTGAACTGAAAGTAAACAAAACAAAAAGTGCTTGCCCAAAGACCAACATAAAACTGGAACATTGTTGCAACAAGAGCGCCAGTTAGTTAAAATGCAAGTTCAGGAACATTACTAATGAATCATAATACATAATATAAAATATAAAGTATCCAGCAGCTCACCCAAGTCATAAGCCATGAAGTCCGAAGAGAAGCACTTAGCTCCATGGCTCATTGAAGTGTCATTGTGAGTATTCCCACCAAATACTAACATGGTTCCACTGACAATAATGGCAGTATGCAGGTAACGGAAGAAGCCTCGGTCCTTCAAGATTGTCCTTTTGAAATGGAAAAGAATGGATATCATTCCATATTTCTTTAACAAGGCATTACCATTTTAAAGCAGCAATTTGAAAATGCTTGTGTGTCATGATCGTGAACTTCTTTGCAATGTCAGAGGTCTAGAGGGGCAAGGCAAAGAAAAATAAATTCCCAGGAGCTCCTTTCCAACAAGATAGTAAACTTCCACGAAATTCCTATCAAATATTCGCACATGCTCAGGAACTACCTGCCATATTGGCACATCCCCAGTGACCGTACGACCAGAGACACCCCACAAATACAGATACATCCTTCAGCACTTATTGACACCCATCCACAGAAACACTGCACTAACCTAACAACGTACATCTACAAAAAGTTAAAAATCACACACCAGGTTCTCGCCCAAAAGGTTTATTTGGAAGCACTAGCTTTCGGAGCGCTGCTCCTTCATCAGGTGATTGTCAGCGCTCCAAAAGCTCGTACTTCCAACTAAACCTGTTGGACTATAACCTGAGTGTTGTGTGATTTTTAACCTTCTACACCCCAGTCCAACACCAGCAACTCCAAATCATGACATTTACATAGACTAATACATTATCAGTGGATGAAACAATATAAAGATAAACAACATGCTGCAAAATCAAAGACAGAAAATATTGAAATATTGCATATTGGATATCGCTGAAGACTTTGTACTCCTGGCAGCATATGGATACATTCCAGAACAATATAGATATCTTGTATTCTCAAGGTCTATAATCTTAGCTTGATTCCAACAGCGCAAGGTACCCTTTATCCAATAATTTCAGAGTGAAAGCAGAAACAGTAACAGTAGATATTCCCATGTTAGATCAGTTTTTAATATCCACTGACCTGCAGCTACGCTAGAAGAACTTGATTTGCTCGTTCAGTGTTAATGTTAGGCCATTATTGGAATTTGACATGATCTAGATTAGATTACATTACAGTGTGGAAACAGGCCCTTCGGCCCAACAAGTCCACACCGACCCGCCGAAGCGCAACCCACCCATACCCCTACATTTACCCCTTACCTAACACTACGGGCAATTTAGCATGGCCAATTCACCTGACCCTGCACATCTTTTGGACTGTGGGAGGAAACTGGAGCACCCGGAGGAAACCCACGCAGACACGGGGAGAACGTGCAAACTCCACACAGTCAGTCGCCTGAGGCGGGAATTGAACCCGGGTCTCAGGCGCTGTGAGGCACCGCCCATAGTGGCATTTCATTTCATTTCATTTTTACTATCAAACAGTGGTCTACTCAAAAATGGCTTTGGAGAGAATCAGGATGTACATCCATGACTCAGGGGGAAGTGTGAGCGCAGGTTTTGCAATTCCTGCGTAGGCAGGGGAAGGTGCTGGGAAGGGAGGGTGGGTTGATGGGGGCGTGGACCTGACGAGGTAATAGCGGAGGGAACGGTCTTAAAAAACCAAC
>NW_025178138.1:0-2160 GCF_004010195.1 Chiloscyllium plagiosum | reverse complement strand
TTCAACGTGAGATTGGATATGTTGATGGGAGGTACATGTGGCAAATTCATTATGCAGAGGGTGGGGGTGCCTGGATCGCGTTGCCAGAAGTGGTGTTAGTGGTGGACACAATAACACCATTTAGATCTATCTAGACAAATATATGAACGGGCAGGGAGCAAAGGAATACAGATCCTTAGAAAATATGCTTTGATAGAAGAACTGGATCGGCACAGGCTTAAAGGGATGAAGGGCCTGTTCCTGTACTGTAATATTCATCGTTATTTTTCTTTGCTCTTTGTTCTTTTAAACTATGGGAACCCAGCAGATATAGTTGAATCATTTATACACACGTGAAGTACTGGAGGGCTGGAGGATGGCTAATGCTGCGCCTTTAGAAAGGCCGGAAGGAAAAGCATGGAAATGATAGACTGTGTCTGACATTGGTGATGAGTAAGTTGTTGGAAGAGATTCTGAAAGATAAGATTTACATGCATGGAGAGAGAAGGGGTGATTTGTGTTGGTCAGAAAGATTTTGTATGAGAGGAATCATGTCTTAAAAACATGATTTTAATTTGTTTTAAATGAAGTAAACAGAAAGATTGATTGTAGCAGAATGGTAGATGTTGTTTAAATGAACATTAGCAAAGCCTTTGATAAGGTTCTGCTTGGAATACCAATTAATAAAGTTAGAGCACATGGGATTGCGGGTAAGCTTGACAACTGGATGTAAATTCGGTTTTACAGAAGGAGACAGAATAGAGGATTTTACTTTCACCTGGAAGCTTAGAACATGCAGTGTTCCACGGGGATCAGTACTGGATGGACTTTTGTTTGTCATTGATGTGAAAGGTTAGGATGATAAGATCGAAAGCATGGTTGGTACATTTACAGATGACACTAAAATTGCTGTTATATTGGGCAGTGAGACAATTGTCTGCGATTGCAAAGATATATTGTGCAATTAGGTCAATGGATTGAGGAGTGACAGATGGAGATTAGATAAACTAAATGTGAGGTACTGCATTTTGGTAAAATAAACAAGTGCATGACGTAAAACAAATAATTATATGGTCCAAGGTAGTACTGCAGGCCATAGAGATCGAGGGATTTTGGTACATAATTCTTTGAACTTTGTATCACACGTGGAAAAAGTATTTTAGAAGGCATTTGACAAGTTTGCCTTCGTCTCTCAGACGTTTCGCAATAGATGTCGTTATTTCATATTGAGGTTGTACAAAACATTGATAAGGCCTCTTTTGGAGTACTGGGTCCAGTTCTGATCACTCAGTCAGGGGAAGGGTATTATTAAGCTTGTTAGAGTTAAAATATATTTACCGGAATGTTACTAAGAACGAAGGGATTGGGGTATAAGGAGAGATTGGATTGGATCTTATTTCCTTGGAGGGCAGAAAATACAAGGGTTACATTATAAAATCATGAGGGATATTGCTCAGGTGAATGGCATGTTTCTGTTCCTTCGGATGGAGGAATTCAAAACCAGCGAGAATATTTTAAAGTGAGAAGAGAAAGATTTCAAAAGTACATGTGGGGAAATTTGTTCTTACATAGAAATATTAGTGTGTGTAATGCACTTTCAAAGGAAGTGGCGGGTGCAGGTACAGTTACAACATTTAAAAGATGTTTGGGTTGGTACAAAAATAGGAAAGGTTTGGAGGGATATGGGCCAAACTCAGGCTGGTAGTATTTGTTGAACAAAAGGTGTGGTTCTATGATGTTCGATTCTGTGACTATGATTCTTTTACCTTTTGTAAAAAAGGGTTAATGACTTTCCAATATCTGTGTCAAAGTGCATACTTATTCTTAAAATGAATTCCCTAGTTTTAGTCTCCCAAACAAGAGGAAATGTCCATCAGGTATTCACCTAATGCACGGTTTTCAAGATCTTGTTTAGTACAATAGCAAGAACATTTACACTGAGACCTAAAATGCATATCTTTCATAATACAAAGCCTTCAACTCAGAAACAATAATGTGAAGTATCTTTGGAAGTTCCTAAATGTAATGAATCTTTTTTTTTCAGAAACCAAAAGCACGTTGGATAACAGATATAAACCGATTCCTGGAGCATTCTACTGGTTTCAGTTTTTCAACCTGAAAATCAATATAAAATTCTACACACAAATCCCTGTTGTAAATCAGGAACGAAATCAGAATTTC
>NW_025178137.1:0-2160 GCF_004010195.1 Chiloscyllium plagiosum | reverse complement strand
ACAGGTGTTGGAAGTTTAATCTTAAACATTTATAGTCTACACCCTGCTATCCGTTATGCAGCAATCATCGTGTAATGTCCGAGAAAGCCTAGGGCCTGAAGCCTGACTGTGTTGTACGAAATTGGAAGGAAGGTTCCCTAATCCCAGAAATGATCCAAGAGGACGATGCTGATACCATCCCATCCCAGGGAATTTGTTCAACCTCAGCAGGTGTCTCTCAGTGACCTGCCTTTGGTTTCTTCATCACACTGCAGCTCTGCCTCCTGGGAGCAGCTGATTGGATATCCCATGTCAGATGTTTCAGACTGAGAGTTGCACGCTTTGTGGCAATGTTGAGTTCATGTTTCAGATTCAATAAATTCTGCTCTGATCAGAGTTTGTGTGTCCTTCTAAACATTCATCAATTACTAAGAAATGGAATTGACTTTGATCAATAATTTCTAATCTCTTTTCCCTTTTCTCTCTTTTATAGTGAATTTATTGGCTATTCTGATCTTGTCCAAGGGAAAATGCGGTGTTTCCCCTTGCACCACACGCTATTTGGTGGCAATGGCAGCGACAGATCTACTGTTCATTATACTTGAGATTATAATGTACCGATTCAATAAGTACTTTTTCCCTTGGAATTTCCTGGACATTACCCCTGTGTGCAGTGTTCGTTATGCCCTCCGCCGTGCGGTCACAGATTGCTCTGTCTGGTTCACTGTCGCCTTTACTTTTGACCGTTTTATCGCCATTTGTTGCTCGAAGCTGAGATCAAAATATTGCAATGAGAAAACCGCAGTTGTGGTTCTAGCATCTAGTGGCATTCTGCTCTCGCTGAAAAATATTCCAATCTACTTTAGATTTAGGCCTTCTGAGATAATCAACAATATACCCTGGAAATGTTCGAATACACGAGCGTATTATCATGATCCTGTATGGAGGGGATTTAAAGAATTTGAAAAGGTTCTGACCCCAATGCTCCCATTCATTTTAATTTTGCTGTTGAACACTCTAACTATCAGACACATTCTTGTAGCCAGTCGTGTTCGTAAAGTACTGATGGGTCAGAAACAGAGGCAGGATCACTCTGACACTGAGATGGAGAGCAGAAGGAAGGGTATGGTTTTACTGTTCACCATATCTGGCAGCTTCATCATTCTGTGGCTGTGGTACCTCTTAGATTATTTTGGAGTTTTAAAGCATTTGTTGGATGATGACTCTGAATATAGGTTTGAAGAAATCGCATACATGCTTCGGGATTTAGGTTCCTGCACAAATACTATTATTTACGTAGTGACACTGTCCAAGTTTCGGGAGAAAATTAGGAACACGGTGAAAATTCTTTTCTCCTGAGTTGTTCAATGGGACCTGCAGCAAAATCCATTGGGAGCAATGGGGGACTAATGCTGATTGCTATAAACCGGAAAGAAAATGCCTGGAGGAGGAACGAGTAAAGTATAATTATTGACTGTGTGAGCAGTTACGTTGGAATGGACAGTTGGAAATAAACTCACAGCATTAGCTGGATGTTGAAGAGAGCCCGTTATGAAAGCTGACACCCGGGGCACCTCAAGTCAGTGAGGGGGAAAAAGATCAATAGGACAATCAAATACATTTAATCTTGTGACCTACAGGTACGAGAATGGCAGAAATTAGTGATGCAAAACATGGTGAGTGGCTTAAATAAGCTAAGCTTTGAAGAAGGGATCAGAAAGAGTCCAGCAGATGGGAATGACAGACCCTGCAGCACTGGGAGGAAAATCAGGTGTACAGTGCATCCTCCAATTGCAATGTTTGACTTGTCAGCTCCTCATCTCTATTCAGAAAGAACAAGATATTCTTGCAAAAGCAAATTCTGCTCGCTATCAGAGAGCCTCTTGGGACAATTATTGTTATCGCCATTGTTAGTATCATTCTTACTACTGTTATTATGATCATAATTACCACAGTTATGACTGTCATCATTCCTATCATAATTGGTATCATTTGTGTGTAATTGGCAGAATTCTAGGCCCTAAACTCGTCATGTTGTGACAATATTCATACATTGCGCTCAGTTCAGTGTTATGGAGTTGAAGGTATGTACTGTACCTTTAAGAGAGAGTGAAGTTTGCTTGCAGTCAGAATGCACAGTGAACTGTTATGTCACTGACGAGCAGTCTCAGTGTATTAGAC
>NW_025178136.1:0-2160 GCF_004010195.1 Chiloscyllium plagiosum | reverse complement strand
TACACTGTGTATAATCCAGGAATGGGATACACTCTGTATACTCTAGGAATAGGACACAGTGTGTAAACACCAGGAATGGGATACACTCTGTATAATCCAGGAGCGGGATTCACTCTGTATACTCTAGGAATGGGATATAATGCGTATACTCCAGGAATGGGATACTCTGTGGAGACTGCAGAAATGGCATACACTGTGTATACTCCAGGAGTGGGATATACTGCGTATACTCCAGGAGTGGGATACACTGTGTATACTCCAGGAATGGGATAAACTCTGTATATCCAGGCATGGGATACCCTTGTATAATCCAGTAGCGGGATACACTGTGTATAGCCCAGGAATGGGGATACACTGCGTATACTCCAGGAATGGGATATACTGTGTATACTCCAGGAGCAGGATACACTGTGTATATGGAAGAAATGGGATAAACTGCATATACTACAGGAATGGGATACACTCTATATACTCCCGGAATGGGATACACTGCGTATATTACAGGAGTGGGATACGCTGCGTATACTCCAGGAATGGGATACACTGCGTATTGTTTAGGAATGGGATACACTGCATATACTCTATGTGTGGGATACAATGCGTATATTCCGCGAGTGTAATACACTGTGTATTCTCCAGGAATGGGATACACTGCGTATACTCCAGGAATGGGATATACTGCGTATACTCCAGGAGTGGGATACACTGTGTATACTCCAGGAATGGGATACACTGCGTATACTCCTGGAGCGCGACACACAGTGTATACCCAAGGTATGGGATACACTGGAGATACTCCAGGAATGGGACACACTGCGTATAATCCTGGAGCGGGATACACTGTGTATACTCCAGGGATGGTATACATTCCGTATACTCCAGGAATGGGATACACTGTGTGTACTCCAGGAATGGAATACACTGTGTATATTCCAGAAATAGGATACCTTGTATGTACTCGGGGAATAGGATACACTGTGTATACCCCAGGAGTGGGATACACTGTGTATACTCCAGCAATGGAATATACAGCATATACTCCAGGAATGGGATACACTGTGTATACTCGAGGAATGGGATACACTGTGTGTACTCCAGGAATGGGATACACTGTGTATATTCCAGAAATAGGATACCTTGTATGCACATGAGGAATAGGATACACTGTGTATACCCAGGAGTGGGATACACTGTGTATACTCCAGGAGTGGGACACACTGTATACTCCAGGAAGTGGATACACTGTGTATACTCCAGGTTTGGGATATACTGTGTATATTCCAGGAGTGTGATACACTGTGTATAATCCAGGAATAGGATACACTGTGTATACTCTAGGAATGGGATACACTGTGTATACTCCAGGAGTGGGATACACTGTGTATACTCCAGGAATGGGATAGACTAGATATATCCAGGCGTGGGAAACCCTGTGTATAATCCAGGAGCGGCATACACTGTGTATACCCCAGGAATGGAGATACACTGCATATACTCCAGGAATGGGATATACTGTGCATACTCCAGGAGATGGATACACTGTGTATACTCCAGGAATGGGAAAAACTGCATATACTCCAGGAATGGGATATACTGTGTATACTCCCGGAGCGGGATACACTGTGTATATGGAAGTAATGGGATAAACTGCATATACTACAGGAATGGGATACACTCGATAGACTCCTGGAATGGGATACACTGCGTATATTACAGGAGTGGGATACGCTGCGTATACTCCCAGGAATGGGATACACTGTGTATACTCCAGGAAGAGGATACACTGTGTGTTGTTTAGGAATGGGTTGCAATGCGTATACTCCAGGAGTGGGATACAATGCGTATATTCCGGGAGTGGAATACACTGTGTATTCTCCAGGAATGGGATACACTGCGTATACTCCAGGAGTGGGATACACTGGGTATACTCCTGGAATGTGATACACTGTGTATATTTGAGGAATGGGGATAAACTGCGTATACTCTAGGAATGGGATATACTGTGTATACTCCAGGAATGGGATATACTGTATATACTCCAGGAGCGGGATACACTGGGTATACTCAAGGAATGGGATACACTGCATATACTACTGGAATGGGATACACTCGATATACTCTAGGAAGAGGACACAGTGTGTAAACACCAGGAATGGGATG
>NW_025178135.1:0-2160 GCF_004010195.1 Chiloscyllium plagiosum | reverse complement strand
CACACCACCATCTCTTTCCTGCCTGACAGGTACATACATCGCAAGGACACGTCGTATCTGTTCCTTGAAAAAGTTCCACATTTCCACCACATCCTTCCCTGACAACCTATGCTCCCAACTTATGCTCCTCAGATCCTGTCTTACAGCATTGTATTTACCCTTCCCCCAATTGTAAAACCTACCCTGTTGCATGTACCTGTCTCTCTCCGTAACCAAGGTGAAAGTCACAGAATTGTGGTTACCATCACCAAAATGTTCACCCACTAACAAGCCCATCACTTGTCCCGGTTCATTACCAAGTACCAAATCCAATATGGCCTCCCCTTCAGTTGGACAATTTACATACTGAGTTAGACAAGCTTCCTGGACACACTGCACAAACACCGCCCCATTCAATCTACTTGATCTAAAGGGCTTCCAATCAATATTTGGGAAGATGAAATCGCCCATGACTACTACCCTGTGGCTTCTGGACCTTTCCAAAATCTGTTTCCCAATTGTTTCTCTACATCTCTGCTGCGATTGGGGGGCCTATCGTAAACACTCAAAGGTGACTGCTCCTTTCCTATTTCTGACTTCAGCCCATACTACCTCCAAAGACAGATCCCCCTCGAACTGCCTTTCTGCAGCCATTATACCATTTTTTTAGCAATGCCACCCCCTCCTTTTTTTACCACCCTCCCTAATCTTACTGAAACGTCTGAACCAGGAACCTCCAACAACCATTCCTGTCCCTCTTCTATCCACATTTCCGTAATGGCCACAACATCGTAGTCCCAGGTACCGATCTACGCCTTAACTTCACCCACCTTATTTCTGATACTCCTTGCATTGAAGTATAAACACTTGAACCCATCTCTGTGTCCGCAAGTATTCCCTGTCAGTGCTACTTTCTCCACAGCCTCCCTACATTCTTGGACATCCTGACAAACAGCTAGCCTACATGCTGGACTAAGTTGGATGATCAGCCATGATCTTATGGGATAGCAGAGCAGGATGGAAGGGCTGAATAGCCTAGTCCTGTTGTTATATTCCAGCATTTCTATGTTTCGACAACAGTTCCAGGAATACAGTTTCAAACCCCCAATACTGGTGGGGGTTTCTTCCTCTATGTGTCTCACAGGCAGTGGGTTTCAGATTCCCACCACCCTCATGTTTCACTCACATCGCCTTAAAACCTTCCGCTCCTTCTGTCATCTGAGAAAATGTCGGACAATCTGGGTCAGTGTCCACTGAGGTTCAGAACAATCCGAGGCAACATGATTGAAACACATAAAGTTCATGAGGATTCAGGATGGATGTGGAGAGGGTAGTATTTCCTCCTGGGGGAGAATGCAGAACTTGGGAGGTCATTGTTTCAAACTGAATCATTGACCCTTTAACATAGAGACTCGGGGTTTGTTTTTCTCTCAGTGGGTTGTTTGCCTTTGAAACTGTTTTCCTGAAATTGTTGTCGAAACATAGAAACCTGGAATATGGCAACAGGACAAGGCTATTCAGCCCTTCCATCCTGCTCTGCTATCTCATAAGATCATGGCCATTCATCCAACTCAGTCCCCATTTCCCCTTTCTCCCCTATACCCGAAGCACTCTATCTAACACCTTCTTCAAAGTTTTGGAAGCAGTGTCTTGGAATATTTTGAAGCAGAGTTGAATAGATCTTGATAAACAAGGGGTGGGTGTTTGGTTTATTGGAGGTTGAATGGGAATGTGGTGTTCAGGTTCCTGTTGGATACTATGATCCCATGAAGTGGCAGAACAGACACAAGGAGATGAATGGCCTACTCCTGCTCCTAACTCACCTGCTGCCCTCCCCTATGTGTGTATATCATGGGGAGAGCCAGGGCTCCCTCCAGGACTTGTGGCTTTCCTGATGAGTATCAGTGACACAGATCTGAATGTACGAGACCCAGTTTCAACTTTTGTGGACGAGGCGATTCTTTCAGAGTATTGTAAAGTGTTGATGGTGGGAGGGTTAACCGCCCAAAGGACAAAGGCAGACTGCATGGACACAAACGTCAATGCTGAGAAGGGGGAATTAATCCATTTTGGCAGCAGGTGTGAGGAGAGGCGATATAAAAGAAACGGCTGCAATTCCAAGGTGTCAGAGAATTCCGGGGATCTGACTACAAATCATTGAAGGTGGCATGGCATGTTAGG
>NW_025178134.1:0-2160 GCF_004010195.1 Chiloscyllium plagiosum | reverse complement strand
TCAGTAATAGTGATCGTGTATTCAATGTCGATTGTAGATGTCGATCTCCTTCCCCAGTGTACTTTCAGAAAGTGAATCTCCCGTGCTTTCCTGTCTGGCCTAAAAGTGACTCCAGACACACAGACATGTGACACACTCTTCAATGGTCTCTGAAACGGGCAAGCAAGGCACTCAATTGTATCAAACTGCTCCAAGGTCTTAACGGATAAACCCGGAGAGAACAGCCGACACCAGCCTCGTTATCAGAAAAGGGAACGGGAAACACAATCCTGTCGACCCTGCAGAAACCTCCTTCCTAACAGCTGAGAGCTTGTGACAACATTTACAGAGCTTTCCCACACACTGCACAGAAGCATCGGGAAAGGAATACGTCATACAACTCATTGAGCTTTCCCTATTCTAGTTAATGACCGAACATCTCCTCAACGCAGATTTCCCCATACAATATACATATCCCTTAATATGTTTAAACATTGTGAAACATAAAATGAGAACTGCTTTAGTCCATTCAGCCCATCAGTTTTGCGCCTTAATTCTATGTGCAGGCAGTTCACCGATAACGCGTGTTGATTAAATACATTTCGGCTGCAGTGCAATTCATGAACCTTTTTCTATAAAGTGATGTCGCATTGACTGTGACGCGATTCCTTGGCGGGCACCAGCTGAACAGTAAATTCTGCCTCAGAAACCCTCTGTCTAAAAAGGTACAATCAATGTGTTCAGCTAAAACAGGAATGCAATCGGCTCTGCAGGCCTTGGAACTGAGCCTGAAACTGGGAATTGTAGTTTATATTTCGAAATAACTTTATTTCAAACTGTGGGGAGAATCTTGGATAGAACTGGAATTCGGCTTCGGCATCACATGGTCAGTCAGCCCCCGCGCGCTTTCTGGTGAAGATTGTGGTGAAAGATACAGTGCTCCAGTGAGGGACTGTCGTGTGAAAGCGTTACATTTACAGCACTGTTCCATTACAACATGTCATTTAAATATTTATTTAGACTGTCCTATTGTGTGTTAGATCAAATTCAATTTTTGGTTTTTACTGATATTTTTGGGGGGTTGCCACTTACCCTCTTTTTTCCATAGACCCCATTATTAATATTGCACGATTTTCTACAACACAGTGTTGCACCGGAACACAGTTATTGCGTTATTGGAGAACAACCTGGAATGATAGCTGATTTTCTATCTTCACACCATACTCCTGCTCTCTCCCTATCCCTTTAGTTTCCAGAAATCCTTATTTATAATCAGCCCCTTGACTTCCACAGCCTGATCTGGGAGAGAGTACCCCTGGTTCGCCAGTCTCCGAGTGCAGGCATTTATTCTCATCTCAATGCAAAGTGGCCTATCTGTACCTAATATTGTGGCGCCTTGTTTTTGAGATCCCAGCCAGGGGAATTACCATCCCTGCTTCTAATCTGTCTCGCCCTGTCAGAGTGTTATATATTTCACTGAGATTTCCACTCATTTTCCTAAACTCCATTGAGGACATGTCCAGTTGCCCCAGACTCTGCTCCCACAACAAGTCTGTCATCCCAGAGATCAGTCTCATCATCCTTTGCTGCTCTCCCTCAATGTCAGATTGGTCGTCTGTTCGGAAAAGAGGCCAAAACTGCACAATGTTCGAGATGGGGTCTCAGCAAGGCCCTGTACAGCTGCAGTAAGATACATTTACTCCTGTACTCAAATCCCCCTGAAATGAAGGTGAATACAGCATTTATCTTCCTTCCTGCTTTCTGCTCCTGCAATATTGCTTTCAGTGATTGGTGTACAGGGAGATCCCGATTCCTTTCAAAGTTACAGTTCCCCACCTGCTTGGCCTACATACAATGGTCAGCGTGCCAATGCCATTCCCAGTATTGACTTCTGGCTTCAGAACTCACTGCCACACATGGACTCGGAGGGCTACGCAGAAATAAACAAAAATGCAGCTTAAGTTCATTTACAGTGCAACATTTTTCAACCACTCATTTTTCAAATGAGAGGCTGCCAGTGCATTGTTCCCATCAAAGTACACAACATCTCATCTCCCCCATTACTCTCCACCTCCCACATATTAGCCCAGTCACTCCACTTGTCTCAATCACCTTGGAACATTTTTACATCCTCCTCATCCAATCACAGGCCCTTTGAGTAACAGCAACAACTGCTGTTTA
>NW_025178133.1:0-2160 GCF_004010195.1 Chiloscyllium plagiosum | reverse complement strand
TATCTTCAGTTTTCTATTACACTCTGAGAATGCGAGTCATATGACATTTGCTTGCAAACAGTCCCTTAAATGTACAGTGCACGCCTTCAACTTAAAGCACCCCATCTTAAGAAAAGAATGAACCATTTTAAGAATAAAAAGCTTTAATTTTTGTTTTAATTCTTAATCCCACTAGCATGACATACATTGAACATTAATCAAAGTTCATGTTAATTTTTGCATACATCGATAAAATATTGGGATCTGTTCATTATTATCGATATTTTATCCGTTAAATCCACGATAATGCCTCGGCCATCACAATTTTGTTATGCGTAACATGTACAATTTGGAAATTAAAATTCTGTAATATTTGACTCCATTGGAATAGTCTCATGTTCTTGTCTTTAAATCGCTCCAAGAATGTAAGAGGATTCTGGTCATTGTTTACAACTGTCTCTGACACATTTATTATCACAGAATCATTAGAATGTAAGGCCAGTACCAATTCAACAATTCCTTATCGATGATGGAGTATTTTCTCTAAATAGTAGCCAGTTGGCCGTTCAATTGCATTATCATCTTCGAGTAGCAGGACACCTCTGATTCCTATATCGCTAGCAGCAATTGCAAATTTTAAGGATTTCAAAATAATTGGTTTAATTCAAACTGGTGCAGTGTTTCATACTGCTATTAAATTCTCAAGTAGTTCCTCATATTGTTCTGTCAACCAAGTTTTTTTGTGGTTTTTCTCAGTAAATCTGCTTATTATGCCACGACGCCTCTGAAGATTTTACATTCTTCAAGTAGAATCCGCTTAGTCCCAAAATTTTAAACAGCTCTTTCTTTAAGGATGGTTGCAGAAATTATTCGATGATCTTTACCTTGGCATTTCCTGGGGTCACAATTCCATAACCGATGTTATGTACCAAGAACGTCACCTCTGCTTTTGCGACTTTTGTTTACTTTCAGTTTATTACCAATTTTGTTTCTCACATCGATCATAGATCTCTGCTAACTTAACCATGTATTATTTCCATGTTTCGCTAAAGATCGCTACATCACCCAGATAAAGTGTGCATTTTCTTAACGCAGCCACAACTCTGTTCATGAGTCATTGGAATACTGCTGGTGTGGTCTTCATTCCAAAGTGCATCACTTCGTAGCCCATTTTGTGTTCCAACATCAGAAACTCCTTTTGATTTCTCTGAAAAAGATACATGCCAATAACCACACAGTAAGTCAAACGTTTTGAAGTAAATGGCTTATCCTACTTTCTCTGTATAGTCCTCAAATCATAGTCCGATTCTGATATGGCGTCGATCTTCCAATAGTCCACAAAATATCAGTGAGTCCGTCAGGTTTAGGGACTATCGCAATGGGGTAACTCCACTCACTCTGAATCGGTTCGGTGATATCTTCATTGAGAATCACATTCACTTCCTTCTGGACCTGTCTGACTTTAAGAGAATTAAGCCCGTGGTGGTGTTGTTTCATCACAACAGCATTCCCTACCTCGACTCATGCGCAATAGAGTTTGTCCTCCCCACCTTATTACTGCGTATATCCTGAAACATAATTTTCACCTCTGCTCTTTGCTCCTGAGACAGATAGTCCATCAGCCTACCCCATTCCTTAATGAATGAATTCCGAGTTGGATTCATGCAGTCAGTTGATTTGCACGCCTTCTGGCGGAGAGGTTCGTTAAATGTACACTGCTGGAGGCAGTCATTGTCGTGTTAAAGTGTTATAATTATTGTACTATTTCAGTAAAACATATGATGAAAATGTTTACATATACTCTGCTATCATTTGTGTTCTCAAAAGTGCTGTTTTAGTTCGATTATTAGTGATGCGTTTGATGGATTGCCATAACCTATTTCTTTCCCCTGCTTCGGCCACATTTATTATATTGCGTGAATTTTGATAAATTGGTGTCCCATGGGAACACAACTACCGCGTGAAAACTATCTGAAGACAGCTGGGTCCAAAGACATTTCTTGATCAGTACAGAGGTTTTACAGATTTTCTTAACTGAGAGATTAGGAAGTAAAGTGGTTATATCAGACAACGTAGAATAAAAAAACATAGAACATTACAGTGCATTACAGGCCCTTCGGCCATTGATGTTGTGCCCAACTGTGAAAGCAATCTGAAGCTCACCCAAATTAAACTACTCCA
>NW_025178132.1:0-2159 GCF_004010195.1 Chiloscyllium plagiosum | reverse complement strand
TCTTTCTCTCTCTATCTGACTTTCTCTCTCTCTGTTTCTGTCTTTTTGCCTCTCTCTGTCTTTCTCTCTCTATCTGACTTTCTCTCTCTCTCTGACTTTTTCCTCTCTGTCTTTCTCTCTCTATCTGACTTTCTCTCTCGGTCTTTCTCTGTCTTTTTGCATCTGTCTGTCTTTCTCTGTCTATCTGACTTTCTCTCTCTGTCTTTTTGCCTCTCACTGTCTTTCTCTCTCTACCTGACTTTCTCTCTGTCTCTGGCTTTTTGCCTCTCTCTGTCTTTCTCTCTCTATCTGACTTTCTCTCTCTCTCTGTCTCTGTCTTTTTGCCTTTCTCTGTCATTCTCTCTCTATCTGACTTTCTCTCTCTCTCTGTCTCTGTCTTTATGCCTCTCTCTGTCTTTCTCTCTCTATCTGACTTTCTCTCTCTCTCTGTCTCTGACTTTTTGCCTCTCTCTGTCTTTCTCTCTCTATCTGACTATCTCTCTCTCTGTCTCTGTCTTTTTGCCTCTCTCTGTCTTTCTCTCTCTAACTGACTTTCTCTCTCTCTGTCTCGTTCTTTTTGCCTCTCTCTGTCTTTCTCTCTCTATCAGACTTTCTCTCTCTATCTGACTTTCTCTCTCTCTCTGTCTCTGTCATTTTGCCTCTCTCTGTCTTTCTGTCTCTATCTGACTTTCTCTCTCTCTCAGTGTCTTTCTCTCTATATCTGAATTTCAATCTCTGTCTTGTCTTTTTGCCTCTCTCTATCATTCTCTCTCTATCTGACGTTCTCTCTCTCTCTGTGTTTTTGCCTCTCTCTGTCTTTCTCTCTCTGTCTTTTTGCCTCTCTCTGACTTTCTCTCTCTATTTCACTTTCTCTCTCTCTCTCTGTCTTTCTCACTCTCTCTGTCTTTCTCTCTCTCTCTGTCTTTTTGCCTCTCTCTGTCTTTCTCTCTCTATCTGACTTTCTCTCGTTCTCTGGCTCTATCTTTTTGCCTCTACGCTGTCTTTCTCTCTCTATCCGACTTTTTCTCTCTCTCTGTCTCTGTCTTTTTGCCTCTCTCTGTCTTTCTCTCTCTGTCTGACTTTCTCTCTCTCTCTCTGTCTTTTTGCCTCTCTCTGTCTTTCCCTCTCTATCTGAATTTCTCTCTCTCTTTGTCTCTGTCTTTTTGCCCCTCTCTGTCTTTCTCTCTCTATCTGACTTTCTCTCTCTCTCTGTATCTGTCTTTTTGCCTCTCTCTGTCTTTCTCTCTATATTTGACTTTCTCTCTCTCTCTCTCTCCGTCTTTTTGCGTCTCTCTGTCTTTCACTCTCTATCTGACTTTCTCTCCCTTTCTGTCTCTGTCTTTTTGCCTCTCTCTGTCTTTCTCTCTCTATCTGACTTTCTCTCCCTCTCTGTCTCTGTTTTTTTGCCTCTCTCTGTCTTTCTCTCTCTGTCTGACTTTCTCTCTCACTCTCTCTCTGACTTTTTGCCTATCTCTGTCTTTCTCTCTGTCTGACTTTCTCTCTCTCTCTGTCTTTTTGCCTCTCTTTGTCTTTCACTCTCTCTGACTTTCTCTCTCTCTGTCTTTTTGCCTCTCTCTGCCTTTCTCTCTCTATCAGACTTTCTCTCTCTATCTGACTTTCTCTCTTTCTCTGTCTCTGTCTTTTTGCCTCTCCCTGTCTTTCTCTCTCTATCTGACTTTCTCTCTCTCTCTCTCAGTCTTTCTCTCTATATCTGACTTTCACTTTCTGTCTTGTCTTTTTGCCTCTCTCTATCTTTCTTTCTCCATCTGACTTTCTCTCTCTCTGTGTGTTTTTGCCTCTCTCTGACTTTCTCTCTCTATTTCACTTTCTCTCTCTCTCTCTGTCTTTCTCACTCTCTCTGTCTTTCTGTCTCTCTCTGTCTTTTTGCCTCTCTCTGTCTTTCTCTCTCTATCTGACTTTCTCTCTCCCTCTCTCTGTCTTTCTCTCTCTATCTGACTTTCTCTCTCTCTCTGTCTCTATCTTTTTGCCTCTCTCTGTCTTTCTCTCTCTCTGTCTTTTTGCCTCTCTCTGTCTTTCTCTCTCTATCTGACTTTCTCTCTCGCTCTGTCTCTGTCTTTTTGCCTCTCTCTGTCTTTCTTTCCCTATCTGACTTTCTCTCTCTCTCTGTCTTTTTGCCTCTCTCTGTCTTTCTCTCTCTATCAGACTTTCTCTCTCTCTCT
>NW_025178131.1:0-2159 GCF_004010195.1 Chiloscyllium plagiosum | reverse complement strand
CAGATACCTGTTCTGATCGTGATGCCAATGCCTTGCCCGCTCTATCTACCAAATTTGCATGAATCAACAATACTCAAATGAAAAGACAGGGTTTATAAAGATAAACCATTTCCACTGGTTGGGGATTCTAGAAGTAGGGACCAACGACAGAGAATTGTTTCCAGACCAGGTCAGGAATGGAGAGATATTAAGAAGCATTTCTACACACAAAGAGAGGTTGATGTTTGGAACACTCTTCCACAATGCCAGTGGATGCTGGATCAGTTGTTCATGATAAATTTGTGATAGATGCCTTTTCGCTCTGTGAAGTGATATAGGCCAAAGGCTGACGTGTGAAGTTAGGCCACAGACCAACCATGGTGAATGGAACAGGGTCGAGGGGATGCATAACCGACTCCTTTCTATATTTCTCACTGGGATGTGGGCGACACTGGTTTATATGAGATTTATTGCCCATCACTAATTGCCCAGAGCTGTTTCGAGTCACATGTAGGCCAGACCAGAAAAGGAGCTGAAAATGTGTTGCAGGAAACGCGCAGCAGGTCAGGCAGCATCCAGGGAACAGGAGAATCGACGTTTCGGGCATAAGCCCTTCTTCAGGAATCCTGATTCTCTTGTTCCCTGGATGCTGCCTGACCTGCTGCGCTTTTCCAGCAACACATTTTCAGCTCTGATCTGCAGCATCTGCAGTCCTCACTTTCTCCTCCAGACCAGAGAAGGACAACGGTTTCTGTACCAAAAGAGCATTAATGATCCATTGAGAGGATTCCCCAAAACAATCATTGTTAAACTCTTAATTCCAGATACTTTGTAGAGTTTGAATTCCAATTGGTGGGATTCAAATCCATATCTCCAGAAAATGACCTGGGTTTCTACTTTAAAAATCTTGTGATGACCGCTACACGATGCCCCCTACCCCCACCCCACCCAGTACCAGTATGACTCTGTACTTTGTAATTCTATCGAGGTAACTGAAGGTGTATGCTGGATTGTTAAAAACTGATTAGCTTTTCATTGGTATATTGTTCACTTTGAATTGAATTGAATGGCATTTTAAAAACTAACAAGGAACTATATATTCTTATGGCATTTAGTGTGTGCACGCCTGTGGATGAGTCATTGTGTTCTCTCTGCCCTTTTAGCTACAGGAGTGTATAATTATAATTTATTGAGTCATAGAGTTATACAAAATGGAAACAGACCCTTCAGTCCAACTCATGGGCACCAAACAGGTATCCAAAACTGATCTATTCCTGTTTGCCAGCATTTGGCCCATATTCCTCTGAACCTTTCCTATTCTTGACCCCATCAGATTACACTTCCTCTGGCAACTCATTCCATACATGTATTGAGGGAAATAAGCAAAAAAGGAGGATTCTGGCATATCACATTTTGATCAGGATTGGAAGAGATCACACAGATAGGACAGATGGAGGAACAGAATGGATTTATGAAGATAGAAGTGTTGGAAAGCTTGAATCAGTTTAGAGAGAGAGAGAGATGTTTTAGAGCTCATAGCAAGTTACAAAGAGGGAGAGTATTGACGTGCTGGTTTACAAAGAATGGGAGGACTAAGGGAGTGGGGGAGCTAATGGAAAGTTATTGGGGAGGTGCAACGGCTGGAGAAGTGTACAGGTTATAAATAGGCATTTAGACTCCGGTGTAGGTTAGAGTGAGAGAGCGTGTGAACAGTAAAGTCTGTCCGTGGTTGGAGGGATTGGAGTAGGCTTGACAGTTGGGGGTTAATACAATGGCTGCATTCATTTATAGCGGCATTTTGGAAACTGGTGAAGTTTACAGATACAAGGAAGGTCATGGAGGTTGGTGGCAGTCACAGAGATACGGTGAGCTGGGGAGCATTATGGAGACTGAAGTTTCTAGCAGCAGGAGAAGGTAATTGAGTGAGAGAAGTTTGCAGTGTATGGTGACGTCAAAGAGACAGGGGTGACTGTAGTCATTGAAGGCACATACAAGTGTAGGGAGGGATTTCGATGCTGTAGGATATGGTGTTATAAAGTGACGGAAATTTCTAGCAGCCGAAGCAAGCGATAAATATAGACGATGTTATCCGGCTGCAGGAGGAAACCGATTGATAGGGTTGTAACTACTGAAGGAGGTTTGAGCGGAGGGAGTATTCTGGGTCTGAGAAAGTTACAGTT
>NW_025178130.1:0-2159 GCF_004010195.1 Chiloscyllium plagiosum | reverse complement strand
CAGCATTGACCGGCATATGGCCACAGGATTAATTTACACACTGTCTTGACCATTTACAGGTCACAGGATTATTCCCACAAAGTATTGACCATTCTCAGACCACAGGATTATTCCCACACAGTATTTTACATTCTCAGGCCACTGGATTATTCCCACCCTGTATTGACCATCCTCTTGCAACAGGACTTTTCACACAGTATTGAACATCCTCAGGCCACAGGATTATTCACACACAGTATTGAACATCCTCAGGCCACAGGATTATTCACACACATCCTCAGGCCACAGGATTATTCACACACAGTATTGAACATCCTCAGGCCACAGGATTATTCACACACATTACTGACTTTTCTCAGCCCAGAGGATTATACACACATTGTATTAAACATCCTCAAGACACAGGATTATTCTGACACTCTATTGACCATTCAAAGGCCAGAGGATTGTTCACACACAGTATTGACCATGCTCAGGCCACGGTATAGTCACAGACTAATGACCATTCACATGCCTGAGTGTTATTCACACACAGTATTGACCAACCTCAGGCCACAGGAGTATTCACACACAATATTCAATATTCTGAGCCAGCAGGATTATTCACAAAGTATAGGCCACAGGATTAATGCACAGACTGTGTTGATCATTTACAGGTCACAGGATTATTACCACACAGTTTTATCCATCCTCAGGCCACAGGATTATTCACACACAGTACTGATCATCCTCAGGTCAAGGCTTATTCACACACAGTATTGATCATCCTCCGTCCACAGGATTATTCACACACA
The DNA here is from genome assembly GCF_004010195.1 of Chiloscyllium plagiosum. Taxonomy (NCBI): domain Eukaryota; kingdom Metazoa; phylum Chordata; class Chondrichthyes; order Orectolobiformes; family Hemiscylliidae; genus Chiloscyllium; species Chiloscyllium plagiosum. The sequence continues at coordinate 1,365 of NW_025178130.1, read as the reverse complement.
GTACTGATCATCCTCAGGTCAAGGCTTATTCACACACAGTATTGACCATTCACAGGCCAGAGGATTATTCGCACACAGTATTGACCATCCTAAGGCCATAAGATCATTCACACACTGTATTGACAAACCCGATGCCACAGGATTAATAAACACATTCTCTTTACCAATTAACAGGGCACACGATTATTCCCACACAGTACTGACAATCCCCAAGGCAGAGGATTATTCACACACAGTATTGAACATCCTCAAACCACAGGATTATTCTGACACAGTATTGACCATTCACAGCCACACAATTGTTCACACATAGTATTGATCATGCTCATGCCAAGGATTAGTCACACACAGTATTGACCATTCACAGGCCAGAGGATTATCACACACAGTATTGATCATGCTCAGGTCACAGTATCATTCACACACTGTATTGACCAACCTCAGGCCACAGGAGTATTCACACACAATATTCAATATTCTCAGCCAGCAGGATTATTCCCACACAGTATTGACGATTCTCAGGCCACAGGATTATTCCCACACAGTATTGACCAGCCTACAGCCACAGGATTAATGAACACACTATCTTGACCATTTACAGGTCACAGGATTATTCCCACACAGTATTGACCAGCCTACAGCCACAGGATTAATGAACACACTATCTTGACCATTTACAGGTCACAGGATTATTCCCACACAGTATTGACCAGCCTACAGCCACAGGATTAATGAACACACTATCTTGACCATTTACAGGTCACAGGATTATTCCCACACAGTATTGACCAGCCTACAGCCACAGGATTAATGAACACACTATCTTGACCATTTACAGGTCACAGGATTATTCCCACACAGTATTGACCAGCCTACAGCCACAGGATTAATGAACACACTATCTTGACCATTTACAGGTCACAGGATTATTCCCACACAGTATTGACCAGCCTACAGCCACAGGATTAATGAACACACTATCTTGACCATTTACAGGTCACAGGATTATTCCCACACAGTATTGACCAGCATACGGCCACAGGATTAACGAACACACTGTCTTGACCATTCACAGGGCACATGATTATTCCCACACAATACTGACTATCCTCAAGCCACGGGATTGTTCACACACAGTATTGACCATCGTCAGGCCATAGGATTATTCACACACAGTGGAGACTATCCTCTGGCCACAGGATTGTTCCCACACAGTATTTTCCAACCTTTAGCCACAGGATTATTCGCACACTTTATTGACCATTCTCAGGCAACAACATTTTTCACACACTGTATTCACCATCCTCAGGCCAGAGGATTATTCTCACACACTATTGACCAGCATCAGGCCACTGGATTATTCAC
>NW_025178129.1:0-2159 GCF_004010195.1 Chiloscyllium plagiosum | reverse complement strand
AAGTGGAGACAAATACAATGATGCTAGATTAGAGTGAAATTATAGTTTCTTTGAAGGAGAAGAACATAAATGGAAATAACGGAACAGAACGTGATAATGAAAAGGTCAGGACACAAAGTTAGTTTCAGAGACGAGTGTAAGGAAATAAAAGCGATAAATAATCAGGAAAGCAGTAATTACAAACTTCTGGAACGATGCAGATATATATTGGAAGAGGAAAGTTTCGATGGAAGCGTGAAGTCAAAGAGGGAGGAGAATTAAAATGGATAAGGCACGACATATTTTGTATCATGTCTTGATATTCCAGAAGAATACCCGGATATAAAACTACTAGTGAAGAGTTATTGTCCACAGAACACGGAATCAAGCTGCACAGAGATCCCCGATCTTCAGGTGCATACTATTGCGTCAGTTCCTGGTCAGATGTGGCACATTCTGGTCGCCCATTGACCTAAATATGGCTGCCGTAACAGAATTAAATACCCGATGCTCAACTAGCTGAGGCCATTTGTTTGCACAATGGTTGGTTTGACACAGAGTAATGGAAAGGTAGCAGTGTCTACTTTGAACAAAGTATCTTACGATCTCATTAACAGGGATTTCTTGCAAACAACAATACCTGCAGATGCGTGTAGGACACAGATTTATAAGAGATAGGTGAGAACAGACAGTCTTAATTTTGCAGTAACATTAAAAATTATAGGATAGCACAATTACAGAGACAAATGATAATGTTGGGATTATGTCTTGTCAGACGCTAGAAGATCAGTCAAGTTCATTGAGCTGTGCAAGCGAATAAATTTTAGTAATAATTAAAATAAAATGTTGTCCGAATAGACAGGAGGGTTAATGAGAATAAGGGCAGTAACTTCCATATCAGAAGTCAATATGGAACAATATGCAGCTGAATGACAGCAGGGCATTGACGAACTGACCCTCCAACGTAAGCTGGAACAGAAACTACCCACAATTCATTGTAATGAATGACAATACTAGCAGTACACATAAAGTCTTTAACGTTTAATTAGCATTATTTTAGAGCGGATGATCGGAACTTTACAGAAACTTGTAATAACTAACCTCCCTTTGTATCTCCTGTGGTGAAGACAGTGGGAAGCATAAGAGCAGAATTTGGTAGCTCAAGCAATGAATACTATGAGTAACACAATTCAGCAAGTGCTTACTAATAAGGAAGTATGGTAAATGTCTGTAATAGATTATAATCGTTAACTTTGGATTATGTATAATGGTATATATTCCAAAAACCCAATAGTTGACGATTACGAGTTCTTGTTAACATGGGGACGTAGGACTGCCGATTGGGCTGTCCTTCGTTGATCAGGTGGTTTGCAGGATTTGATGCACAGATTAAGGGGAAAGAATAATGACACTGCTGCATGCAACCATTGTGATTCGAAATGAATAGAAGTATTGTTCCTGCTGTGAAATATATCGGATCATTGACCTCTCTTCCGATCTGAGCTAAATACTCAGCGGGCCACGTTAAAGCCGTATTCGGAGTCGTCTGTGTCTTCTCGTGCACTTGTGGCAAAGGACCCAAATAAAGAGTGATCCCAGAAGAGAGAAAACTTTGAAACTGTGTACCAAACGGTGCAAGAGCAGCATCTGCTGCATTGTTATAAAAATAATGAATGAACCTCACAGAGTTTTAGAATAGATCTTTCTCTACACTTTTGTTCATTTGGACATGACATATTCTGCAGTTTGTTCCATTACCATCACTGAGTTCAATTTAGCTTTGCCTGGATAACATGTAAAACTATATGCTTTAGCGTATCTTTTTAAGGTGTTGATAATAACTCAAATAAATCAGATCAAATATAAACAATCGAGGTTCCTCCATTGGTGCATTTGCAAGCCCAGTGCTCACAGAATTCCAGTCTATAAATCACCATCCACCATTAAATCTGGCTTTTAAAAGACCGACTTACTTTCTGGTCCACCTGGGGTAATACTTTGACCAATTCCACGAGGAAGGAACTTGGAAAACAATTCAGTGAAGTCCATGCAGACACCATCCTCTATCGTACGTCCAGACATCACATCCATAAAAAATTAAATCAGATTTGTGAGACAAGACTTCCTCAGCATAAAGCCATGCTCATTCTCCTGCATTTCCAAAATCAGATAAATGCTGC
>NW_025178128.1:0-2159 GCF_004010195.1 Chiloscyllium plagiosum | reverse complement strand
ATGAAGCAGATTTTCTTCATCCTTATGATCTGAAAAGCAGAAGGAAAGTGGAGTCGATTTGTGACAGTCACCAGGCTCTGGGGATGGTAATTGGTGGAAAACTCATAAAGACACAGTCGACAAGAGTTATGGTAAAATAACAAAAAGGGGTATCTAAAATTCATCACTGTAAATCCAGGTAAGAAATTCAGAAGACACAAATATACCTTGGTTTGGGTTTGGTGTGTGTAAATACTCTCCTCTGAACTCACTGTAAATGCAGTTTCGTAAACCCTTCTCTACCAGTCCAGGAGAGAAATTCACAATCATTGTGTCCTGGTCACAGTCTTGTTCCATGTACTATGCTATACTGGAGAAGTTGGCGGACGTTATCTCAAGTCCAAATGGCACTCCGTCAGCGCCTAGTAACACCGGATCCATTGCTCACGGCACCTGAACATGCTTAAGAGAGGATAAAGCAAACGTGACTGACAAGAGAAGACAGGGAGAGAACAGAAACAAAAGAAAAACACCATCTGGTGTAGATTAGTGAAACCTAGAGCATTTGGAAGGGTTCAATAACAAGCAGAGAACAACCGAAATGGCAAGATGAGTTATTAAGATTTAGTACGTAAGCGTGTGAACTTGAAATATAAAGAATGGTGCAAGAGTTTGTTCACATATTTAAAAGGTTACAGAGAGAATAGTAAGGTAAAACAATGACAGCAGATGCTGGAAACCAGATTCTCGAGTAGAGTGGTGCTGAAAAGCACAGCAGTTCAGGCATCTTCCGAGGAGCAGGAAAATCCGACGTTTCGGGCAAAAGCCCTTCATCAGCAATACAGGCAGAGCGCCTGAATCGTGGAGAGACAACAGAGAGAAGAGTGCAAATTGGTGCACTGGAGAAGACGTAATGGGGAACAACGGGTGAACACGTACTTTGCATCAGTTTTCACAATGGAAGACAACAACAAAATATGTGAATTAATAGGCACGTAGGGAAGAAGTGAATGAAATGCCAACAATAACCAGAAGATGCCAGGGAGGCTGCAAGGTCTGAAGGAATTAAGTCACTGAGACCAGATGGACTGCATTCCTGATTTCTGAAGGAGATTGCTGAGGAGATTGTGGACGCATTGGTCGTGATCAGTCAGAAGTCATCGGTGTCAGGATGGGTCCCAGATGACTGGAATTTTTTTAAATGCAACACCCCTGCTGAAAGAAAGGGGAGAGGCAGACACAGACTAACGACAGTGTTGCACAGTACTTGGAAATGGATGGTAAAATACAGCAAAGTCTGCATGTCTTCATAAAGTGGACGTCATGTCTGACAGCTATGCTAGATCTCTTTGAGGAAGTACCAAGTAAGTTAGGCAAAGTAGAGCCAGTGGACGTGATCTAATTCAATACTCATAAGTCCTGTGATAAGGTGCCATAGGGCATACTGCTAAATAAGGCAAAAGCATGCTGTTAGTGACAAGGAGGGGATTGGCTGACTGGCTGAGTGAGAACAGAGGGGCCTTTTACAGGATGGCAGCTACTGATTTTTGAAGACTTGCGCAGCCATCTGTGTTGAGAGCATGACTATTCAAGTTACACGTTAAACATCTGGACAAAGGAACAGAGTGCATTTTCGCGACAGTTGCACTTGACACAAACGTAGTTTGAGAGATAGGTCGTGTCAAGAAAGCTGGGAAACTTCATAAGATGCTCGGCAGGCGCAGAGAGTGGGCAAATATGTGGCAAATGCAATACAAAATGGGATGTGTCAGATTATGCAGTCTGAGAGGAAGAAGGCAGGCTTCGACTAATTTCTGTTCACAGAAAGCCTTTAGAAATCCGAAGCGCAATGTGATTTGGGAGCCCGAGATCAGGCAGGTTCAGTTGGAATTCAGGAAGGAAATTTCAATTTTATAATTTATATCAAGGGGCCTCAAATACAAGAGCAGAGATGTCCAGTTGAGCATTTATATAGTCGTGGTCAGACTGCATTTGGAATATTGCAGGAAGTTAGGTCCGATATCTAAGGGTATTTCAGAGTCATACAGCAGTTTAGCAGACCATTCACTCCATATATACCATGCAGAACACATTGCCAAATTAAAATAGACCCGCCTGCCTGCCGTTGACCCAAAAACTTCCAATGCATTCTTAATCAGTTACTTATCCAAATGACTTTT
>NW_025178127.1:0-2159 GCF_004010195.1 Chiloscyllium plagiosum | reverse complement strand
CGGGTCATATCCCCCATAAACCCTTCCCATCCATGTCCCCATCCAGATGCCTTTTTTATCTTGTCATTGTACCAGCCTCCACCACTTCCTCTGGCAGCTTGCTCCACACACGCACCACCCTCTGGGGGAAAATGTTGCCCCGTAGGTCCCTCTTAAATCATTCCCCTCTCGCCCTGAGGCTACGCTCTCTCTCACAGATTCCCTCTCGTCGTCACCAGCCCTCACCTCTCTCCATCCCGAGTGTGGGTCTATCTCCCTTGTAACGACGCCTCCCTTCATGAACAGAGCTACCCCAGCACCCTTCCCTAACCTCCCAGCCTCCTGAAGTATTGGTCACCTTGGAGCCATGTGTCTGCAACAGGTACAGTCCAGTACATGTGTGCTGTCAACTGATCAGCTTCATTCCCAACGCCGCATACATTCAGATACAGTGCCCTTCGGTCTGTCCTGTCACGGCCTTTACAGACGAGAGCGCTGTCTGTGTACGTGACAGCAGTGAGGGAAGGGGGTACGGGGTGTGGGTGGAAATGGGGCAGCACCCAGGGAAAGGGGCTACCCACCTGACTTTCCCGCCAGCGCTGTGCCTCCTTCTCAGCTCGCGTCGCCTTCAACTCCTCAAATCGCTCGGCGGTGGGGAGGGAGGTCAAGCCCAAGAGCTTCTCCTGAAGAGGGGGTTCGACACACACAGAGGTTAACGCACAGCTCGGAGAAACTGTGAGAGTCAGGGACTAGATGAGTGACAGACAGAGTGAGACACAGAGAGGGAGAGCCCGCAAGTGAGGGACAGAGCACACGAGACAGAGAGACAGTGTGTGCAAGAGAGAGAAAGAGAGCAGGAGACAGAGGGACAGAGTGTGTGCGAGACAGCACAAGAGATAGAGCGAGACAGAGGGACAGAGAAATGAACGGTCACACAGGGAGAGAGGCACACTCTCACATGGAGATGGACACACAGAGTTACTGACAGACACACAGACACACACGGTCACACAGACAGACAGTTACTGACAGACACACAGACACAAACACACGGACAAGGACACACATACTCACACAGACACTCGCACACACACAAACAGACACAGACAAGGACACACACACACACAGACATGGACACAGGCAGACACACTGACACAGACAGACAGAAACAGGGACACAGACACAGACAGACAGAAACAGGGACACAGACACAGACAGACACAGAAACAGGGACACAGACAGACAGACACAGAGACAGACACAGAAACAGGGACACAGACAGACACAGACACAGAAACAGGGACACAGACACAGACAGACAGACATAGAAACAGGGACACAGACACTGAGATACACACAGACACTGACAGACGGACACATACGGGCACACCGACACACACGGGCACACAGACGGGCACAGACACACGGGCAGACGCGGGCATACACGGACACACACTGACGGACACAGACACCCAGCCCTCTGACACTGGGGCACTGACCTGCAGGAACTGGGTTGTGGAGAGTCGGATCATCTTCTGGAGTTGGACAGTTTTCGGGTGAGGTGGGGGAACATCTGATAGTCCCAGTGAGGCAATTCTCTTACTGTGGGGGCACAGAGAGGGATAGGAGGAGCATTACCCTCTGTGTACATCTAGGGGTTAGAAACACTGAAGGAGTTAGCCCCTGACTACCCTCTGCCTGGTGTTTGATGTCAGAAACGTGTGAGCCCTTCCACAGTTAAATAGCACGGTTTGATGACAACCAGACTGGGACTGAAAAGCATCAAAGATGGACATACAGGGAGACAATACCCCTGTTACACAGGAACAGGAGGCCATTCAGCCCCCTCCTCCTCCAGCCTGCTACACAGGAACAGGAGGCCATTCAGCCCCTCCTCCTCTAGCCTGTTACACAGGGACAGGAGGCCATTCAGCCCCCCTCCTCCTCCAGCCTGTTACACAGGGACAGGAGGCCATTCAGCCCCTCCTCCTCCAGCCTGTTAAAGAGGAACAGGAGGCCATTCAGCCCCCTCCTCCTCCAGCCTGTTACACAGGAACAGGAGGCCATTCAGCCCTCTCCTCCTCCAGCCTGTTACACAGGAACAGGAGGTCATTCAGTCCCCCTCCTCCAGCCTGTTACACAGGAACAGGAGGACATTCAGCCCCTCCCCCTCCAGCCTG
>NW_025178126.1:0-2159 GCF_004010195.1 Chiloscyllium plagiosum | reverse complement strand
GCTTTTGTTGTTGCATGGTCTGCCCTGCTCAGTGTTCCTTCCACTTGACTGTGACCAGCTCCTTCCAAATGCCTTTGTAGTTACATTGCTCAATTATAATCACATTACATCAAGAAGAGAGCAATAGATATAAACCTGAAGAAGGAGCTTTAAGAGAAGGGACGCAAAGAATAATTGGTAAATTTCTTAACTCGCTACAAGGAGAGAAAAAGAGAGAGAGGATATAGATGATGGCATGTGAAATATGAGAAAACTAGATTATTAAAAGAAGTAGTAGAACATTCCCAATGTTTTGGAAACCTCTGTGTGTTGTGGTCCTTTGTACAGTACATGTACAACAGAGCAATATGTTCAAATGCTGAGTCTGATGCCAGAAATGTCATCTCCAATAATATGACAGACACTAGCTTTGGAAAGAACCCAACAGGCCAATATATTGAATTCTGGTTGAAAGGGGATTAATTTAAATAAGCTGGGACACCAGAAGCAAGAATTTATAATACACATCCTGATAAGAATGAGAGATTGGACTGGAGATTTCCAGAAAAGGAGGGAACGTTGAGACAGGGGGAACATATCATTTTAGATGAGAATCAAATGATGTTTTAATGTTTTATAAATTTTAGACATCATATGCATCACTTTTCATTAACTGTGTCTCCGTTGTTCATTTAGAATGTGTTGTGCACATATGAAAAATGGTACATATCTGCACACATACATTAATTAAACAGTGAGTATAAAATCATTTGTCCGCCATTGAAACTGTCCTGTTGTCGTGTTACCAGGATACATGAACACCAACTGTCCACCAAAAGACATGGCCCATTATCACTATGTTCCATACATACAGACAAAGAAGGGCACTACTTTGATTGGGACAACGCACGCACATACTAAGACATGCAAGGACGTTCTTAGAGGAATGGCATTCTGACCAGAAGTCCGTCAATAAACACAGCAATTTAGATCCTATCTACCTTTCCAAACAAAAGAACTGGAAATGACATCACCCATCTTAAGAACCCAAGACCTATAAATAGAGAGGCGCGGCATACCAGCAGCGCTTCAGCAGAGCCTCTCACTGATGATGTTAATTAGTCATAGTGTCGAATCGTCAGGAAACAAACCTTCAAGTACAGCGAGCTAACTTGCATACATGTAAACTGTTATTTTTATTTTATTAGTGGAATTTGGGAGTTCTTGTCACTCATGTATAACAGATTACGAGGTGAGGTGAGCTTTTTGGGTTTGTGGTTTTAATTAACAGAAGTGCTCGACATAGATGTCTTCATAGTTCGGGGCCCTGCCATAAGGGATTTGGGTAGATTTGAACAGATTTCGGGTACAAAATGTCCCAGCAAATTCCAACACGTTGCAATTAGTGACCTAGTTCTTCAAATAAAATCTGTTTAATTTTGTTTACTGGTGGTTGTTTAAATCAAAACTGATGGAAATGGCTCTTAATATTAGTAAAGAGGTTCCCAAATTTGCTAAGAAAGTTGAGAAAGACAGAAGCAGGACATTTATTAGAATTAGCAAATAGGTTGGAATTGGGTTTAACCACGGACAGAAGGAAAGCAGAAATTATAATGTAGTTGGTCAAGCACATTGATGTATCAGAGAAACAGACAAGTGCAATCGAGTTAGAAAAAACTTAAATTGCAAATATGGCAACTGAAGTTAGAAGATAAAGAAACAGAGTTAGAAAAAAGAGGAGAGGAAAAAAGAAAGAGAGAGAGAATTTGAGATTTAGAAGTTGTGAATTAGACAAGAAAGTTAAATTAACAGTATGGAGATGAAGGGAGAACATCGGTATATATACAACTATGTTAGTACTTTGCCATATTTCGGTGAGAAAAATGTCAAAACCTTTTTTATTTCATCTGAAAAAATAACTCGGCAGATGACGTGTCCAGTGAACTTGCGGGTAATGCTAGTTCAGACTAAGCTGGTGGGCACAGCTGGTGAGGCATTTGCAGCACTGTCTGATGGGAAGGGGGGGGGGTGTCAAGAGATTATGTAAATGTCAAATTGGCTATTTTGACTGGCTACGAAATGGTACCAGAAGCACATAGAGAGAGGTTCATAAAAATTGAGATGGAACTTGGTCAGACTTATGTTATGTTTGAAAGAATTAACTACAGTCATTTTGATAG
>NW_025178125.1:0-2159 GCF_004010195.1 Chiloscyllium plagiosum | reverse complement strand
TAGCAAACGCTTTACTGAAATTCATATAATACATCATACCAACCACTTCACCCTCATTCACCTGTTTGTTGATCTTCTCATAGAAGTCAGTGAGCTTTGTGATGGACGGCCTACCTTTTACAATACCTTGGTAATTATGGCTAATCAAAGTACTCCTTTTTGGATGATTATAAATCCTATCTGTTATAATCCTTTCCAACACTTTACCCACAACAACAGTAAGTTTCACTGGTCTGTAATTACCACTCTTGCCTTCTTGACATGGGGACAATGTTTGCTTTCCACCAGCCTTCTATGTGTTATTACTGTACACAACGCCGACTTGATGATCAGTGCCACAGGCTCTGCAAACTCCAAGATGGCTTCCTAGAGAAAGTTCCATCCGGCCAGGGGACTTATCAATTTTCACACTTTCCAGAATTGCTAACACCGCCCCCTTGTGAACCTCAATCCCTTCACGACCAGGAACTTGTATCTCAATATTCTGCCTGGCAATGAAGAATTTCAGCGTAAACACTGACGAAAAATATTCACTTAGCACCTCTCCTATCACCTCACTCTCTACCCACAACATCCCATGAATTCGACTGGGACAACACTACTATCATAGGCAAGCCAGACAGAGAACAGCCAGGGAATTCCACGAGGCATGGCATTCATCCACAAACTCCACCAACAAACACATCGACCTGGATCCAATATACCAACCAGTACAGCAGACAGCTGAAACTGACAACCGGAAGCGGCAGGGACAGACCACTATAAACACCGGAGGAAACATCAAAGAAGCGGTTCACAGGAGGCTCCCAAGCACTGATGATGTCGCCTAGCCAGGGGACGAAACGTTTGCAACAAAAACTTCCAGCTCGGCGAACAGAACCACAACAACGAGCACCCGAGCTACAAATCTTCTCACAAACTTTGAATCCCACTGTTATCCTTGATTGGTCTTAATCTTACTGAGGTCATTTTTTTCGTATTCCTGATATACCTGTAGAAATCTTCAGGGCTTTCCTTGATCCAATCTTCCAAAATCTTCTCATGTCCGCTCTGGCTTTTGTTCGCTCTCTCTTCAGATCACTCATGGCTAACTTGTAACTCTCAGGCGCCCGCACTGAGCTCTCACATCTCTTCATTTGAAAAGCTTCCTTCTTCTTTTTCAGAAGAAATTCAACTTCTTTAGTAAACCACATCTCCCTCGCTCGACCACCTCTTCCTTGTCTGAAAGGTAGGTATTTGTCAAGCACACGCAGTATCTGTGCCTTGAATAAGTTCCACATGTCAACTGTGCTCATCCCCTGACGTTTCTTTCCCCATCCTACGCATTCTAAATCTTGCCCAATCCCTATATAATTGCCTTTCTATAACTATAAAAACTGCAGTGGGATATAAACCTATCCCTTTGCACGATGAAATGAACAAAATAAAACGAATTGTGGTCACAATCACCAAAGTGCTCACCTATCTCCAAATCTCACACCTGCCCTGGTACATTGCCCAGTAACAAATCCAATGTGGCCTCACCTTTGTTGGCCTGTCTACATACGGTGTCAGGACACCCTCTTATATAAATTGGACAAAACTGACCCATCTAAAGTACTCAAACTATCACATTCCTCGTCAATATTTGGAATACTCAAAATCCCATAACAACTACCTGTTACTCTTACCCCTATCTATATTTACATTTGTGAACCATTTTCTTTGCATCTCTGGAATTCTTTAGATGCCTTTGTAAAACTACCAACAGGGTAACATGTATTTTCATTTTTGAAACCACAACCCTGTCCACTTGAGAAGACGAGTCCCCACCTGTCCTTTCTGACACCTCAATACTGTGCTTCACGGACAATTCCACACCCACCCCTCTTTTACTGCCTTCCCTGGTCTTACTGAATTATCTAGGTAAAAACAATGACTGCAGATGCTGGAAACCAGATTCTGGATTAGTGGGGCTGGAAGAGCACAGCAGTTCAGGCAGCATCCAAGAAGCATCGAAGGAGCTACCGAATTATCTAACCCCTGGAACCTGCAACAATCATTCCTGTCCCTGCTCTACTCATGTCTCTGAAATGCCCACAGCATCGAAGTCCCACGTCCCAACCCATGGTGCCTGTTCATCGACTATAATCTGGATACCCCTGGTGTTGAATTACACA
>NW_025178124.1:0-2159 GCF_004010195.1 Chiloscyllium plagiosum | reverse complement strand
TTGACTTTGTCTATGTCCATTAATTTCATTCCGGTACTTTCTCTAAACTGTTTATTTGCTAATTTCATTCTATTCCCTTTTTCTCACCAGACTAAAGATCCCTAGTATTGCTAGGAAGTTTTCTTTTTTATTTTGTTTTCCTCTGTGTAGGCACAACTGAAACTTTTGTTCCATAGTTCTACCATTTCCCAGTCCTCAATTATCTGACATCAAACTGTAAGAAAGTTGCACATTTCTTTTTCTTAATTTTGCCAGAAAATATCACAAGCTCTGTCTTATAAACTTTGTTAAGACATTCTTCAGAAACCTATCAATTCCTATTTTAAGGTACTCACTGATTGGCCTTCTACAGCCATACAATCACAGAAACAAAGACTCTGTACTATCAGAAATACAGCATGGTCTACATAAGGCCCACCTTCTGACACAACACGCCTAGCCGTGAATCTTAAGGCATTTCAAGTGCACAACCGTGTATTTTCTAATGGTTTTGAGTTTACCATGACTTCTCCCCTTTCAAGAAGTGCACTGCAGACCCCAATACACACTGGCTGAAAAGCAATCCTCAAATCCTCACGAAACCAGAAACCCTTCACTTTAAAAATGTGCCCCTTTGACTAAAAGGAACAGCTGCTGTCCATCCACCCTGTCCATGCTCTTCGAAATCCTATGCTTCTGAATACGTCCCCCTCAGTCTCCTCTCCTCCAAACTGAACAATTCAAGCTTATCCAGCGTCTCTCCATAGCTGATATGCTCCATCCCAGGGAACCCATTCTGGTGAATCTCCTCTGCACCCCTCCCGTGCAGTCACATCATTCCTGTAATATAGTTCCCAGAACTACACACAGTATTCCATCTTGGCCTCACCAAAGTTCCGCATAGCTCTTATATTCTGAGCCTCAATGAATCAGGGTTATGTTTACAGTCCCTTATGCTTTCCCAAATTGTGTATGAACCTGTCTATTAACATTCAGGGATGTGTGGAGAAGCACCCACTGACCTTCCTAATGTGCTCCCATTCATTGAGTCCTCTCCTGTCTGCTTCCTTCTTCCAAAGTGCATCACCTCATATTTCTCAGGTTTACATTCCATCTGCCATTGATCTTCCCAGCTGACCATTCCATCTGTATCTTCACGTAACTTAAGGCCTTCCTCCTCACTGCCAGCCAACGGCCAATCTGCGTATCAAACACAAACTTACTTATCACACTCCCCACCCGTCGTCCATATTCACAGCTTCATCATTAACGAGTACCACAAATAGTAAAGTTGAAAATCACACAACATCAGGTTAGAGTCCAACAGGTTTATTCGGAGGCACTAGCTTTCGAAGCGTTACTTCTTCATCAGGTGATCGTGCGCTTTGATGAAGAAGCAGCACTTCGGAAGCAAGTGCCGCCGAATAAACCTGTTGGACTCTAACCTGGTGTTATGAGATTTACGGCATTGTTGGCATTGTTCAAACTGTCCAACACCAGCACCTCCGAATCACAAACAATAAGAGATACAGCACTGAACCTTGTGGTATACCATTGGACACTGGCCTCCAGTCACACAAGCAATCAACGACCACCTTGTGTCTCCTACCACTAAACTTCATTTGGATGCAATTTGGCAAGTCTCTAATGAGACCTACCTGTTCCCTAGTTATTCTGTTCTGCTGGACACACTTGCAGAATAATTGGGAATTTTCCCTAATCTTGCCCCGCCAGCAGATTCCATGCCCCTGTGTTAGTTAGTTCCCTACACGTGCAGAATTTCCTCCTTATTGCAGTCTTAAATGGTCTGTCCTTTATCCTACCATTATTTCCCTTGAATGTGGATTAGGCAGACGGAGAAACATCTTGTTAATTTTCAACTTGTCACATGTTTTGTGAATTTTATACATTTCACAGTGACCCATCTCTCGTTCTTTGAAACTCTAGAGAACACACGTCGAGTTTCCTCATCACGCGATCTCGCCAATTGAGGGATTAATCTGGAGAATGTCCATTGAACTTTCTCTGTGGTCAGTATATTCTTTCTCAGATTTGGTGACCAAAACTGTACTCAATATTCCAGGTACAGGACTCACGAACACGCCGTTAAACTGTTTCAACATGTCTTTACATCTATATTCTGACTTCCTTAAAGGAAGGCAATCCAAACTTTAACTTAC
>NW_025178123.1:0-2159 GCF_004010195.1 Chiloscyllium plagiosum | reverse complement strand
ATTCCTAACGTACATGTTTTTTGGTAAAACTGCTTTAACCTTTTATCTTTCTGCTGTAACTCAATTAGTTTAAATGAGCTAAAATATTTGCATGATGCCCTGTTTACTCAATAGATTTTTTTCACAACTATGTGATGGAACAAAGTGTCTGTAAATGCCACTTCAGCTTTCTTAACTGTACATTTTTGATATCTCCTGTTTCAACTGGTGACATTGGGGCTTCGTTACCCACACTCAGAAAACTTCCAGGATAAGATTCCATCATTGCTTCAGTTGGCTGCGTCTCCACTGGCTTTTCAACCAGTGTAGGCAGTACTCCTCCCCATGAATCAGCTCTATTTTCTTTGAAAGGATACATTGTATTCCTGAAACTGAGAGTTTATCAAATACGCCTACCACAATTTCTCCACACTTTTCTGGACACTCTATCCTCGCTTTACATTATTATGCACTTTTTGTCTCAAGGTGAATTCCCTTTAGTAGTACCTTTTCTGGAAATAGTCCTTGTGGAGTATTTCCCTCCTGACCTTTCAGCATCACGGACTAAGAGGATCCTGTGTCCCTTAATATCGCATCCTCTTTACATGCCCTATGTCTGTAAACTTTCCCTTTGCAGGTATATTTTCTAAGCAGGTCTGCCACTTCCTCTTATACAAACCTCTGATCAGCGTATACTCTCCGATGCAGCATTCTAGCTTCCACTGTGCTTTCTGTTACCACCCCAACCAAACTTCCAAGCGTATCTTGTTTTCCTACATCTGTATTTTTTTTTCCTGATCCCACCAAAACAGTGATTTTATGTGACATAATTTCCTTCTTAGCCTATGAGAAGTTATCCTTATGACCTTCTTTGAGATCTAACTCTCCCTCCCACGTGAGGATTTCTCTTTTCCCCAGTTTCTATCCCTCATGGACTGAAATTGATTCTAGAAGCAAAACCATGTTTTATCCACCAGTTCATAATCATCAGCCACTTCAGCTTCCAGCCTTGCTGTTTTAACTCTCTGCTCTTCCAAATGTGTTTGCACCATGTCAGGCAGTGAATCTTTGAACTCCTCCAAAGTAATTTTCTCTCTCAGAGCATTGTAAAGCTCTTTTCCAGCTATCAAAATTACTTTGTTTGATCCTTTCAAACTCAATATATGTTTGATCAGGATCCCTCCTTATATTCCAGAAACGTTGTCAAGCTCAAGCTCATACACACTTTCTTTACCTCGTCATACACCCCCGATCCCTCATCTGATAGTGTTGTGTTGCAAATACTTGCCGAACTCAACCTGCAAGTTTTATTTGGATCAACAAAACCCACATGGTTACTGGCAACTGCAATTGATTAGCCACTTTTTCAAATGAAATGGAAAAGTTTTCCATATCCTACTCATCAAATTTAGGCAAGGTGTGTTTTTATTTAAAACGTTTATCACCAGGTTTTTGACTACCATGGTTTTGCTCATCCTCACTCTGTTCTTCACTAAGCTCACCTTCAGCATTAATCCCCATCCTTTTAAGCCGACTTTCTATATTAAGTGTCTATCTCTGAAGCACAAACGTTCTCTATTTTTCTTTCTCTCCTGCTAAGGACATTCATTGTTTTTTTCTTTCCTCCGCTAAACATATTCATTCTCTATCTTTCGCATCTGATTTTAGCCGTCACTCAAACTGCTTCATTTAGCTTTTAACTCAAGCTGCATCATTTGCTTGAAGTTTGCTCATCTCTATAGATCTTGATGGAGTTTCCAGCAAATTAGAACGCTGAGGTACTGCTGCAATCATCTCATCTTTCCTTACGTTAGGAGGTAGCTTCAACGCAAGCTTGCCCACTAATCCCCACAGCTTGGACTTATGTGCATTCTGTTAAAAACCCCAAGGTCACTTCTTCCACCTCCAAAACATCCTTGGTTCCTGCAAGACCCATTGCTATCTAAAGCTCTGTGTCCCCACCAAATCAACACACGGAATAGCAGATACTAATACTTGCCACTCGCTGACTAAATCCCGCAAATGGCCCCCATTATGTTATGGAACAGGCCCGACCCCACAGAACTAGCTCAGACCGTAACTTTGTTATTTCATAAAAGTTAGTGTAGAGTCGTTCTTCCTTGAGTGAATTAGCTGGTCAGACTGCAGAGTTTTAAACAAATCGCATTTATTTACCAAAT
>NW_025178122.1:0-2159 GCF_004010195.1 Chiloscyllium plagiosum | reverse complement strand
GGAGAAATATCTGAGCTTTTGCGGGAGCACAATCAAAGGTATTGTCGGAGCACATTCTGTGGTATTGAGGGAGAACTATCTGAGATATTGAGGGAGAACGATCTGACATATTGAGGGAGCACTTTCTGAGGCGTTGAGGGATAAATATCTGAGGTATTGAGGGAGGAATTTCTGAGGTATTAAGGGAGCACTTTTAGAGGCATTGAGGGAGCACTTTCTGAGTTACTGAGGGAGCACTTTCTGAGTTACTGAGGGAGCACTTTAAGAGGTACTGAGGGAGCACTATCTGAGGTATTGAGGGAGTACTATCTGATGTAATGAGGAAGCAGTATCTGAGGTATTGAGGGAGCACTTTCTGAGGTACTGAGGAAGCACTTTCTGCAGTACTGAGGGAGCACTATCTGAGGTATTGAGGGAGTACTAACTGAGGTACTAAGGGAGCACTTTCTGAGGTATTGAGGGAGCACTATCTGAGGTACTGAGAGAGCACTTTCTGAGATATTGAGGGAGCACTTTCTGAGATGTTGAGGGAGCACCTTCTGAGTTATTAAGGGAGCACTATCTGATGTACTGAGGAAGCACTATCTGAGGCATTGAGGGAGAACTATCTGAGGGACTGAGGGAGCACTATCTGAGTTATTGAGGAAGCGCTATCAGATGTACTGTGGAAACACTATCTGAGGTACTGAGGGAGAACTATCTGAGGTACTGAGGGAGAACTATCTGAGGAATTGAGAGCACATTATCTGTTGTACTGAGGGAGTAATATCTGAGCTATTGTGGGAGCACATTCTAAGGTATTGTGGGAGCACATTCTGAGGTATTGGGGGAGAACTATCTGAGATATTGAGGGAGAATGACCTGACGAATTGAGGGAGCACTTTCTGAGGTATGGAGGGAGAAATATCTGAGGTATTGAGGGAGCAATTTCTGAGGTATTGAGGGAGAACTTTCAGAGGCATTGATTGAGCACTTTCTGAGGTACTGAGGGAGCACTTTCTGAGGTAATGAGGGAGCACTTTCTGAGGTACTGAGGGAGCACTTTTTGATATATTGAGGGATCACAGTCTGAGGTATTAAGGGAGTACTATCTGAGGTACTGAGGGAGCACTACCTGAGCTATTGAGGGAGCACAATCTGATGCACTGAGAGAGAACTATCTGAGGTACTGACGAGGCACTATCTGAGGTACTGCGGAAGCACTATCTGAGGTACTGAGGAAGCACTGTCTGAGTTATTGAGGAAGCACTATCTGATGTACTGAGGGAGCACTATCTGAAGTATTGAGGGAGCACTTTCTGACGTATTAAGGGAGTACTATCTGAGGAACTCAGGGTGAATTATGTGATGTACTGAGGAAGCACTATCTGAGGTACTGAGGAAGCACAATCTGAGGTATTGAGGGAGCACTGTCTGAAGTACTGAGGGAGCACTGTCTGAGGTACTGAGGGAGCACTATCTGAGGTATTGAGGGAGAAGTATCTGAGGAATTGAGACTGCATTATCTGATGTACTGAGGGAGAAATATCTTAGCTATTGATGGAGCACATTCTGAGGTATGGAGGGAGCACTTTCTGAAGTATTGAGGGAGAAATCTGTGAGATTTTGAGGGAGAACGATCTGACGTATTGAGGGCGCAACGTCTGACATTTGAGGGAGAAATATCTGAGGTATTGATGGAGCAATATCTGAGGTATTGAGGGAGCACTTTCAGAGGCATTGAGAGAGTACTACCTGAGGTACTGGTGGAGCACTTTTTGAGGTACTGAGGAAGCACTATCTGAGGTATTGTGTGAACACTATCTGATGTAATGTGGAAGCACTATCTGAAGTATTGAGGGAGTACTAAGTGACGTCTTGAGGGAGCACTTTCTGTGTTTTGAGGAAGCACTATCTGAGGTATTGAGGGAGCACTTTCTGAGGTACAGAGGGAGCACTTTCTGTGGTATTGAGGGAGCACTATCTGAGGTGCTGAGGGAGCGCTTATTGAGATATTGAGGGAGAATTTTCCGAGGTACTGAGTGATCGCTATCTGAGGTATTGAGGGAGCACTATCTGAGGTACTGAGGGAGCACTTTCTGAGGTACTGAGGGAGCACTACCTGACGTATTGAGGGAGTACTAACAGAGTTATTGAGGGAGCACTTTCTGGGTTTTGAG
>NW_025178121.1:0-2158 GCF_004010195.1 Chiloscyllium plagiosum | reverse complement strand
GTAGCACCGAAATAATCAGATCAGTGTGGTTTCTGATAGGTCCCCATGTGGAGATGATGTTGCTGTGGAAATATCATTGGATTACTCATCCAGAGCAGGATAATGCTCTGGTAGCTGGTCGAAGTTAAAAATAATTAATAAGGTATCGAGACGTAAAATCTGGTGTCAGTAATAGTGATCTTGTGTCCAATGTTGATTGTAAACATCGATCTCCTTCCCCAGTGTACTTTCAGGAAGTGAATCTGCCGTACTTTCCTGGTCTGGACTAAAAGTGACTCCAGGCGCACAGACATAAAACTTTTCAATGGTCTCTGAATCGGCCAAGTAAGACACTCAATTGTATCAAACTGCTCTGAGGTCTTAAAGGATACAACTGGACAGAGCACCTGGCACCAGCCTTGTTATCAGAAAAGGGAATGGGAAGCACAGTCTTGTCGACCCTGCAGAGGCCTCCTTTCTAACGTCTGAGATTATCTGACAACATTTACAGAGCTTTCCCACAGACTGCACAGAAACATCAGGAAAGGAGGAGGTCATTCAATACATTGAGCTTTCCCCATGCTAGTTCATGGCCGAACATCTCGTCAATGCACTTTTCCCCTCCAATGTTCATATCCCATAGTATGCTTACACATCAAGTTTGCTCCTCTATTCAATATACACGCGGTTCTTTGATAACACTTGTGTATTACATATGATTTGACTGTTTTCTATTAAGTGAACTATCATCCCTGCCTCCAATCTGTCTCTCACTGTCAGAGTTTGATATATGTCAGTGATGTCTCCACTCATTTTCCTAATCCATATGAAATACAGGCCCAGTCACCCCAAAACTCTGGTCCCACAACAAGCCTGTCCTCCCAGAGATCAGTCTGGTCACCCTGAACTGCTCTCCCTCAATGTCAGGTTTATCCTTTACTAGGCAAGGAGACCAAAACTGCAAACAATACTGCACAATGTCCGAGATGGGGTCACACTAAGGCCCTGTACAGCTGCAGTAAATGACCCTTACTCCTGTATTCAAATCCCCCTGAAATGAAGGTGAATACACCATTTATTTGCCTACCTGCTTTCTGCTCCTGCAATATCACTTTCGATGACTGGTGTACAGGGAGATACAGATGGTTTTCAATGTTACAGCTCCCCACTTGCTGGGTCTACATACACTGGTCAACGTGTCAATGCTGTTCCCAGTATTGACTTCTGGCTTCAGAATCTCTGCCTTAAATGGATTCGGAGGGCTGCGCAGAAATAAAACAAAAATGCAGCTAAAGTTCCTTGATAGATCAACATTTTTCAACCACTCCATTTGCAAATGATAGGCTGCCATTCTGTTGTTCCTATCAAAGTGCATAACATCTCATCTCTCCCATTGCTTTCCATCTACCACGTATTTGCTCAGTCTCTCCACTTGTCTCAATCACCTTGGAGTCTTTTTTACATCTTCCTCATCCACTCACAAGCTGACATCGTTTCGTACTGTCAGCAGACTTGGGAATATTGCATTTGAGCTCCTCCATCAAAGATATGATGTGTATTGGGAATAGCTGGATGTCAAATCTCGTTCCTTGTTATTTTCTCTAAGCCTTCCATTAAAAAAAAATATGGTTTTATTCTTACTCACTGTTTCCTGCCAGCTCTCCCATTCTAAAACCATGACCATATATTAGCCCCAGTCCCACAGGATTCGAAATTGCAAAAACGTCTCGGGGCTTTATCAAAAATCTTTCTGATATGCCAAACGTATTGCATTGATACCTTCCCCATAATTTTGCTAAAAGCATCTTTCCAAAATATGATTCCCCTTTCATAAATCTCTGTTGACTTTGTCTATGCCCATTAATTTCAGTCCAAAATTTTGTATAAAACTGTTTAGTTGCTATATTAGTTGCTATTCCCGTTTTCTCACCAGACCAAAGTTCTCTAGTATTTCTAGGAAGTTTCGTTTGTTTTTTCTTCTTCTTCTGTGAAGGCATAACTGAAGTATTTATTCCATAGTTCTGTTATTTCACTGTCCTCAATTATCTGGTATCAGATTGTAAGAAAGCTGCAACTTTTTCTCTTAATTTTGCCATTGACATATTTTCAGAAGATATTAGAAGTTCACTCTTATATAGTTTGATACGGTATTCTTCAGAAACCCATCAATTCCTATCTT
>NW_025178120.1:0-2158 GCF_004010195.1 Chiloscyllium plagiosum | reverse complement strand
TAGATCCAGCACTGGTGCTGATCCAGCACTAATTTAGGTCCCGTACTGGTGCTGATCCAGCACTGATATAGGTGCAGTACTGGTGCTGATCCAGCACTGATACAGGTCTCGTACTGGTGCTGATCCAGCTCTGATACAGGTCCAGTACTGGTGCTGATCCAGCACTGATACAGTCCCAGTACTGGTGCTAATCTAGCACTGATACTGGTGCAGTACTGGTGCTGATCCAGCACTGATATAGGTCCAGCACTGGTGCTGATCCAGCACTGATCTCGGTCAAGTACTGGTGCTGATCCAGCATTGATACAGGTCCAGTACTGGTGCTGATCCAGCACTGATATAGTTCCAGGACTGGTGCTGATCCAGCACTGATATAGGTGCAGTACTGGTGCAGATCCAGCACTGATTCATGTCCAGTACTGGTGCTGATCCAGCACTGATATAGGTCGAGTCCTGGTGCTGATCCACACTGATACAGGTCTAGTACTGGTGCTGATCCAGCACTGATACAGGTCCAGTACTGGTGCTGATCCAGCACTGATACAGTCCCAGTACTGGTGCTGATCCAGCACTGATACAGGTCCACTACTGGTGCTGATCCAGCACTGATATAGGTGCAGTACTGGTGCTGATCCAGCACTGATATAGGTGCAGTACTGGTGCTGATCCAGCACTGATATAGGTCCAGCACTGGTGCTGATCCAGCACTGATATAGGTCCAGCACTGGTGCTGATCCAGCAGTAATATAGGTCCAGCACTGGTGCAGATCAAGCACTGATATAGGTCCAGTACTGGTGCCGATCCAGCACTGATATTGGTGCAGTCCTGGTGCTGATCCAGCACTGATATGGATCCAGCACTGGTGCTGATCCAGCACTGATATAGGTCCAGTACTGGTGCTGATTCAGCACTGATAAAGGTCCAGTACTGGTGCTGATCCAGCACTGATATAGATCCAGCACTGGTGCTGATCCAGCACGGATATAGGTCCAATACTGGTGCTGATCCAGCAGTAATATAGGTCCAGCACTGGTGCTGATCCAGCACTGATATTGGTGCAGTCCTGGTGCTGATCCAGCACTGATATAGATCCAGCACTGGTGCTGATCCAGCACTGATATAGGTGCAGTACTGGTGCTGATCCAGCACTGATACAGTCCCAGTACTGGTGCTGATCCAGCACTGATATAGTTCCAGTACTGGTGCTGATCCAGCACTGATATAGGTGCAGTACTGGTGCTGATCCAAAACTGATATAGGTCCAGCACTGGTGCTGATCCAGCACTGATATAGGTCCAGTACTGGTGCTGATCCAGCACTGATATAGGTCGAGTCCTGGTGCTGATCCAGCACTGATAGAGGTCCAGCACTGGTGCTGATCCAGCACTGATACAGTCCCAGTACTGGTGCTGATCCAGCACTGATACTGGTCCAGCACTGGTGCTGATCCAGCACTGATATAGGTCCAGTACTGGTGCTGATCCAGCACTGATATAGGTGCAGTACTGGTGCTTATCCAGCACTGATACAGGTCCAGTACTGGTGCTGATCCAGCACTGATATAGGTCGAGTCCTGGTGCTGATCCAGCACTGATACAGGTCTAGTACTGGTGCTGATCCAGCACCGATACAGGTCCAGTACTGGTGCTGATCCAGCACTGATACAGGTCCAGTACTGGTGCTGATCCAACACTGATACAGATCCAGTACTGGTGCTGATCCAGCACTGATGCACGTCCAGTACTGGTGCTGATCCAGCATTGATACAGGTCTAGTACTGGTGCTGATCCAGCACTCATACAGATCCAGTACTGGTGCTGATCCAGCACTGATACAGGTCCAGTACTGGTGCTGATCCAGCACTGATATAAATCCAGTACTGGTGCTGATCCCGCACTGATACGGATTCTGTTCTGATGTAGATTCAGTCCTGGTACAGATTCTGTTCTGATACAGATCCAGTACTGTTACAGATCCTGTTCTGATATAGATCCAGTACTGGTGCAGATCCAGCACTGGTACAGATTCTGTTCTGACATAGATCCAGTACTGGTACAGATTCTGTTCTGATATAGGTCCAGTACTGGTACATATCCAGTCTGATACAGGTCCAGTACTGGTACAGATCCAGCACTGATACAGTTCCAGTACTGGTGC
>NW_025178119.1:0-2158 GCF_004010195.1 Chiloscyllium plagiosum | reverse complement strand
CTGTACCTGGAGTATTGTGTACAGTTTTGGTGAACGAGTCTGAGAATGAATATGCTGACCGCAGAGGAAATGCAGTGGACATTCTCCAGATTAATCCCTCAGGTGCGGAGATTGCCTGATGAGGAAACGCGGGTTCTCTCGAGTTTCAAAGAATGAGAGGCAGGTCACAGTGAAATTTAGAACATTCACAAAACATATGAGAAGTTGGAAATTAATAGAATGCTTCTCTGGCTGTCTAATCCACATTCAAGGCAAATAATGAAAGTATCTGGGACAGGCCATTTGAGACTGCAATAAGGAGGATATTCTTCACGTGGAGTGGACTGACGAATACAGGGGTATGGAAATCTGCTGGCAGTTAAGATTAGGGAGAATCTCCAGATGTTCTACAAGTGTGTCAAGCGGAACAGAATAACAAGAGAACAGGTAGGACTCATTAGTGACTTGCCAAGTTGCATCCAAATCAACTTTAGTGTTAGGAAACATACGGTGGTGGTCGAAGGCTGTTTGTAGGACTGGAGGCCAGTGTCCAATGGTGCACCACGGGGATCAGAGATGTGTCCCTTATTATTTGTGATTTGGAGGTGCTGGTGTTGGACTGGGATGGACAAAGCTAAAAATCGCATAACACCAGCTTATAGGCCAACAGGTTTATTCGGAGGCACGAGTTTTCGAAGCACACAATCATCTGGTGAAGAAGTAGCGCTTCGAAAGCTCGTGCCTCCGAATACACCTGTTAGACGAGAAGCTGATGTTGTGTGATTTTTAACATTATTATTTGTGGTATTCATAAATGGTGCCGCTGTGAATATGGACGGGGGTGGAGATAAGAAAGTTTGCGTTTGATACAATGATTGGCTGGGTGGTTGGCAGTGAGGAGAATGGCTTTATGTTAAAGGAAGGTAAAGATGGAATGGTCAGATGGTGGATCAATAGCAGATGGAATGTAACTCTGATAAACATGAGGTGATGTACTTTGGAGGAAGTAACCAGACTGGTGAGGACTCAATGAATGGCAGCACACTTGGAAGTTCAAAGGTTACTTGTGCACACATCCCTGAATGTGACTAGAGAGGTTAATAATTTTTTGAGAAAGCATAGGGGAGCGGAAACACAGCGTTAATACATCAAGGTATAGATTATAAGAGCTATGCGGAACTTTGGTGAGGCCAAGATGGAATACTGTGTTCAGTTCTGGGATCCAGGAAGGATGTACTGGAGGGGATGCAGAGGAGATTCACCAGGATATCCCCTTAGATGGAGCATATCAGCTATGGAGAGAGGCTGGATAAGCTCGGGTTGATTAGTTTGGAGGAAAGAAGGCTGAGGGGGCAGTGATCCAGAGGGATAGGATTGCGATGGGCATGGACAGGTTGGATAGACATCAGTGTTCCTTTTAGTCAAATGACCACTCTTTTAAAGTGAAGGGTTCGAAGTTTAGAGAGGATTTGAGGACTATTTTGCACCCAGAGGGTGTTGGGGTCTGGAATGCACTTCTTGAGAGGGGACTTGGCATGGTAACCTCACAACCATTAGAAAATATATGATTGTGCACTTCAAATGCCATAAGATTCACGGCTACGGGTCTTGTGTCGGAAAGTGGGCCTAGCGTAGACCATGCTGTAGTTCTGATGTACACAGTCTTTGCTTCTGTAATTGTGTGACTGTGGAAGGTCAATCATTGACTAGCTTAAGATAGGAATTGATGGATTCCTGAAGAATATCTTACCAAAGTTTATATGCGTGAACTTGTAATATCTTCTGAAATATGTCAATGGCAAAATTAAGATAGAAAGGTATAGCTTTCTTACAGTCTGATACCAGAGAAATGAGGACAGGGAAATAGCAGAACTGTGGAGCAAATACTTCAGTTTTGCTTTCACAGAAGAAAACAAAACAAAAAAGAAAACTTCCTCGCAATACTAGGGAACTTTAATCTGGTGAGAAAAAGGGAATAGAATGAAATTAGCAACTACACAGTTTTCGAGAAAGTATTGGACTGAAATTAATAGGCATAGACAAAGTCAAAAGTGCCTATGAAATAGGAATCATATTCGAGAAAGTGGCTTTTAGAAAAGTTATGGAGAACGTATTAATGCAATATGATCGGAATCTCAGATTTTTCTTTGATAAAGCCCCAAGCATTTTGTGCAAATTC
>NW_025178118.1:0-2158 GCF_004010195.1 Chiloscyllium plagiosum | reverse complement strand
AGTGACATGAGGAGGAAGCTTTTCACACAGGGAATGGTTAGGTTCTGCAAGTCACTGTCTGACAGTGGCAAAGGGGCAGGTTCTATTGAGTTCTTGAAAACGGTATTCAAAGTTTATGTTGAAAGTAGGAATGTGCAGAGTTACAGGGAGAAGGCAAGAGAATGATACAAAGAGGGGGATACTCTTCCTTACTGTGGAGAACCAGCACAACTAAGGTGGGCTGCGACACAGTCGTGAAATCACAGTCAACAGAATGTTAGGTTTTAGACAGCGATTATGTTGACAAAGCCGGGACACATCTGCACACCGGAATATTACACAGCATGTCCATATCACAGAGAGAATGGCGCTGAGAGAATTAGCGTGGGGAAATATTGCAACTATACCGCCACACAGACAGATGGCAAGCCCCGTCAAAAACAATCTCTTCAAGCCGGTGTCAGCAAGTCTCACCTTAAACCTATGCTCTCTAAATTTCAACTCACCCCACTCTGGGGATAAAGCATATTTAGTTTGAATATTTAGTTTATCCATAACCCTCATGACTTTATCAACCTTGGATAAGTTCATGGCCCAGCCCCCACGCCGGAAGGAAAATTGTCCCAGCCTATTTAGCCTCGCCCTACAGTCCAACCCTTGCAACCCTCGCCACATCCTTGTCTGTATTTTGTGAGCAATGTCACGTGATTTCCTTAAATTTTCAAAGATGCCAATTACGCCGGACAACTACGAGCAACTGCAACCGGAAAGGTGAAGGGTTGAACGGCTGCAAATGTCAGTGGTGGGCGATTTTGAGCAGCGGCAGCTGTGGGTGGAGCGTGTTTCTGTAGTGTAGTGGTTATCACGTTCGCTAAACATGCGAAAGGACCCCGGCCTGAAACCGGGTCGAAGCAGTCTTGTTCCCGATGGCAGTCTGGTAGATTGACATGAGTGGCCACTTCTTGCTTGCTGCAAATCTGCCTTTGAATTTGTTCACCTGTGTCTGCTGTAGCGATGAATAGGAATGCAACTCTATTTAATTACTGTGTGAAGCATTGTTAAGTTTTTCTCCTCCCTGGTTCTGAATATGCGCCGATGTGCACAGCACCGATGACCATTCTGTTGAAGAGTGTAGTTCGCGTGCTCTGGTCTTCCGCTAAAAGCAGTAACGCATTTGCATTCCTTGCCCCGATGGCCCGTTTCAAAGCCAAGAAGAAAGCTGATGTGCTGGTGTCACAGTGCACCACGGATTGCTAATGTAGCCTCTCTATCAAATGTATGCCAAAGCAGTCTCTGAAAGGCCTCATTTGGAAGCTGTCTGCCGTTTTTCAACGTGTGAAAATCAGCATTCAGAAGACCTGAACCATGTTTAGGAGTAGTTCGAATGTCAGCAGCTCACTCCACCAGCAACAGGATTGAATGAATTTACACTCTCAGATGAAGCTCTGGACTTGTGCTATCAGAGAGTTGCTAATATTAACGTGTACCCCTGAAATCCCTGCCATGTTGGAACTGAAACCGAGGAAATGATAGAAAGGCTACCGAATGGTATTGTCTACATTTTGTTTTCTTTACATCACAGAGGAGTAGAAATATGTAATCGGTGTGTGTGTGTGTTGGGGGGGGGGGGGGGTGGGGGGGGGAACACGGGGGGGGGGGGGGGGGGGGGGGGGGGGGGGGGGGGGGGGGAACACAGCGAGGCACGTGTAGCTCTGCTGAAACTCCTTCTTTCTGATTGCGTCAGCAACGAAAGATGTGTAGTTGACTCAGGTGGGAGAGCTTTTCACATCGAGAACAAAGAGTACTCGCGTGCAGTTAGCACCTTTTTGCCATCTCGTGGGGGTGGGGGTATTGCCTTTTGCCTTCTGTCATTATGTTCAGAAAGTGTGTTTTGTGCATCTCGAATAAGCACCATGGCATTTAATAAACTTTACTGAGTGGCTTCTCATCGATTCCCACTTAGGGTTCCACCTGAGCTGGCTGCCATGTGGCTCATGTCCAGGTGTGGACATCTCTGCAGCAAATTGCACGATGAATGTGAAGGACAAGGAACCTGGCAACTCGTACCTGCACCGAGGCTCGAACATATTCGTAATGTGATCTGTCCTTCTTGGATTCTGCCGCTAACTCAGCTTTTCATGTAGATAACATTCCTTCGGACGCCTTTTTTGCAAAACAG
>NW_025178117.1:0-2158 GCF_004010195.1 Chiloscyllium plagiosum | reverse complement strand
CACCCCAGTCCAACACCGGTATCTCCAAATCTTGATCTGAAGGGACTGCCCAAAGGATTATTTAACTACAGTGTCCTCTTTATTTCCAGACATGAGTCATTGTCTTTTTCGCACCTCCATGATAGAAGAACCACTGGTGGATAAGAGCTGCCAGAAGCTACTGAGCAATTTCCAAATACATAAGAATCCATAACCTGCTACTGAGCAGTGGTACAATTTGTGACAGGATCGCCACATGATTGTTCAAACAATACCAATGGGGTTCTGCACAGGCAGATACATTGGTAGGTCTGTGATGTAGCTTCTATTCTTACAGCAGCCCTTTCAACATTCCAGAGTGTTGTAGAGGAGGCATGTGACCAACGCAAGCACAACACACTTAGGCCTGATTATCTGATCTGACAGCATACAGGTCCATGCTGGTAGGTGTCATTTTTACAACATCACATTAACAATCCGGGTATAAGTTGACAGAGTAGACAGACTTGGGACAATGACTCTGTTGTGCAAATGCAAAGGACGACATGCAAATTAATATGTATGAACACGGGAAAAAGTTTATCAGACAGAACATATATTTGCAGTGAAGTAGCCTTAAAAGAAAGCAAATCAAGTCTCCTGAAATCATAGAAGTTAAATTAATGACTGTGAAAGCGTGCTCATTAAATATTTTTTAAGTCAAAGGCAGATAGATTCTTACGGGGCAAAGATTATGAAGGACTATGAAATTTAAAACCAAACATATCATCCATTATATTATTGATTGGCAGGCTTGAATGGCTGAGTGGTCTACTTCAGCTCCTGGTTTGTACATTGGTATGAGATACTAGGCAGTGATGCTATCCAAAAGAATCAGCCATCTGGACCATTTGTCTGGGAGAGAGCATGGCACACTGGTTCACTAGAGAAACTATGATTGGATTTGTGGTTCAAGATGGACAGGTTGGTCAGCTATCAGTAAAGTTCTAGGATGTTCACCACCGACCTCTAGCTCAAGGGGAATTCTCTAAGTACCTGCATGACATATCTTAGCGATCAGCCAGATGCCAATTAGACAACAGACAGAACAAGGAACTCAGAGAGAAAATACAAAATAGATGTGAATTCATATCCTTCCATTTTAAAGTGGAATAGTGATCAATCTGTTCAATGTGTTGCTGTTATATTCACTTCATGTGTTTCTATGTGCCATTTGTGCATGTTACAGTGTCCTTTGACCAGGAAACAAAACAGTATGGAAAAATTATAATATCTTTAAATATATATTTGATATCTGTATTTGTATTTAAGAAAATTTCTTAAGAATTTTAAAGACTTTGCATCAATTGTACAGATATCAACTGTAATTTTCTTGGATAATAATAAAAAAGCTGATCCTTGTGGCCTGGTAACCATTGACCTGGAAGCTGTACCTCCAGAAAGGAAGTTAAAGGAAGAAGCATGGAATTGGCTGATACAAAGGAAAGTTATAAACACACCAGAGCTGGAGGGTGAAGATGGTCAGCACAAAGTCAAATAAAAGAGAAATCAAATAGAGACCATAAAAGGAAGCGTATGGAATTCTTGAGGTGAGATAGCAAATCCCTCCCAAGATGATGTCATTTTTTTTTGTTTAGCAGAAGCCAGGCCCAATGGAGACAATGTGTGAGCTGTCTAATAAGGTCTAAGACCTGAAAAGTGTGTATATTTCAGAGATACTAAGGAGGTGTATATTTTCCTAGAAGTGGCAAAACAATTAACCAAACTGTTATTGATCAGTCAGTTGCAGAGGAACTCTGGAAAGCTACACCATCAGGACAGCTATGTGCTGAAGAGAGAGAGGGGGCTTATAGAAGTATGCTTTGTTGACAATAATCATAGATGTGAAACTCTAAAGTGAAAGCTATTGTGGGATAGGAATCCTGAAGTATTCAATGTGAATAAGGAACTGCATGTTATGGAACTTTGCAACTCTGTAGTGTCACAATTGTGTGGGAGTGTTGTAAGTGTTTGTGGTTAGGTAGAATGCATCTTTGTTGCATCAATGATTTAAAGTTAAATTCACTTTTCCAAAGGAAGTGTCAGTAACCTGTTAATTTATGTTTAATTTACGTTGATTTGGGTTTTTGTTGATGAAGGAGTTGCAAAATGCCCAATTTTGTGGGTGACCTTTTCCTAG
>NW_025178116.1:0-2158 GCF_004010195.1 Chiloscyllium plagiosum | reverse complement strand
ATATGTCTCTATGTTCACTGACAGTCAATGTTTCTATATTCACTAACAGTCAATGTTTCTATATACACTGACAGTCTATGTTTCCATACACACTGACAGTCTTTGTTTCTCTATTCACTAACAGTCTATCTTTCCATATACACTGACAGTCTATGTTTCTTTATTCACTCACAGGCCATGTTTCCATATTCACGAACAGTCTATGTTTCTATATTCTCTGACAGTCTATGTTTCTATATACACTGACAGTCTATGTTTCTATATTCACTAACAATCTATGTTTCTATATACACTGACAGTCTATGTTTCTATATTCACTGACAGTCTATGTTTCTATATTCACTGACAGTCTACGTTTCTATATTCACAGACAGTCTATCTCTCCATATACACTGACAGTCTATGTTTCTATATTCACTAACAGTCAATGTTTCTATATACACTGACAGTCTGTTCCTATATTCGTTGACAATCAATGTTTCTCTTTTCATTAACAGTCTGCGCTACTATATTCACTGAAAGACTATGATTCTATATACACTGATAGTCTATGTTTCTATATTAACTGACAGTCTATGTTTCTGTATTCACTGACAGTCTTTGTTCCAAAATTCGTTGACAGTCAATGTTTCTATATTCACTAACAGTCTGCGTTACCATATTCACTGAAAGACTATGTTTCTATATTCACTGACAGTCTATGTTTCCATATTCCCTAACAGTCAATGTTTCTATATACACTGACCGTCTATGTTTCAACATTCGTTGACAGTCTATGTTTCCATATTCACTAACACTCTATGTTTCTATATTCACTGAGAGTCTATGTTTCTATATACACTAACACTCTACGTTTCTATATTCAATAACAGTCTATGTTTCCATATTCACTAACGGTCTATGTTTCTATATTCACTAACAGTCTATGTTTCTATTTTCATTGACTGTCTAAATTTCCATATACACTGACAGTCTATGTTTCCATATACACTGACAGTTTATGTTTCCATATTCACTGACAGACTATGTTTCTAAATTCACTTACAGTTTATGTTTCTATATACACTGACAGTCTGTGTTTCCATATTCACTAACGGTCTATGTTTCTATATTCACTAACAGTCTACGTTTCTATATTCACTAACAGTCTATGTTTGTATATTCACTGACAGTCTATGTTTCTATATTCACTGACAGTCTATGTTTCCATATTTACTGACAGACTATGTTTCTAAGTTCACTGACAGTTTATGTTTCTATATACACTGACAGTCTGTGTTTCTATATTCAATAACCGTCTATGTTTCTATTTTCACTGTCAATCTCTGTTTCTGTATACTCTGACAGTCTATGTTTCTTTATTCACTGTCAGTCTATGTTTCTATATTCACCGACAGTCTATGTTTCTATATTCACTGACAGTCTATGTTTCTATATTCACTATCAGTCTATGTTTCTATACTCACCGACAGTCTATGTTTCTATATTCACTGACAGTCTATGTTTCCATATTCACTGACCGTCTATGTTTTCATATTCACTAACAGTCTATGCTTCTATATTCACTAACAATGTATTTTCTATATTCACTGACAGTCTATGTTTATGTCTTCAGGAACAGTCTTTGTTTCTATAGTCACTGACAGTCTATGTTTCTATACACACTGACAGCCTATGTTTCTATATTCACGGACAGTCTATGTTTCTATATTCACTAACAGTCTATGTTTTTATATTCATGAACAGTTTATATTTCAATATTCAATAACAGTCTATGTTTCCAAATTCACTAACAGTCTATGTTTCTATATTCACTGACAGTCTATGTTTCTATATGCATTGACAGTCTATGTTTCTATATTCAGTAACACTCGATGTTTCTATATTCACTGACAGTCTATGTTTCTCTTATCATTAACAGTCTATATTTCTGTATTCCCTAACAGTCTATGTTTCCATATTTACGAACAGTCTATGTTTCCATATTCACTGACAGTCTTTGTTTCTATATTCACTGACAGTCTATGTTTCCATATTCACTGACAATCTACGTTTCTATATTCACTGAGAGTCTATGTTTCCATATTCACTAACAGTCTATGTTTGTATATTCACTGACAGTCTCTGTTTCTGTATACACTGACAGTCTATGTTTCTA
>NW_025178115.1:0-2158 GCF_004010195.1 Chiloscyllium plagiosum | reverse complement strand
AAAGACAACATTGGCTACTGAAGGATACTACTGGATAATGAAGGGGTGTAAGAGCAGAGGGAACTGGGTGTATCTGTGCGTAAGTCATTGAGTGGAGAGAGTAGCTAATAAATTATATAGGTTTGTCAGATTTATTAAATAGGGACATGGAGTACAAAAGCAAGATGTGAAATGTGTACGAGACCTCAGCTGGGCACCACCTCAGAGAGAATGGACAACCAGTTTATGAGAATGGTTCCAAGTCTGAGAAACTTCAGTACTGTGGTTGGAATGAAGATATTGGGACTGGGTTCTGTAAGACAGAAGAAGGCAGAGAGGCAATTTAACAAGTTTTCCGAATCATGAATGGGCTGGATAGTGGAGAAGTTGTTCTTGCTGTAATCAGAGTAAGATCCAGAGGGGACAGGTTTAAAGTGATGTGCAAATGTTTTAAAAAAAACATTTAAACTGAGCAAGTGGGGCGGCTCGGTGGCACAGTGGTTAGCACTGCTGCCTCACAGCGCCAGAGACCCGGGTTCAATTCCCGCCTCAGGCGACTGACTGTGTGGAGTTTGCACGTTCTCCCCGTGTCTGCGTGGGTTTCCTCCGGGTGCTCCGGTTTCCTCCCACAGTCCAGGCCAGGTGAATTGGCCATGCTAAATTGCCCGTAGTGTTAGGTAAGGGGTAAATGTAGGGGTATGGGTGGGTTGTGCTTCGGCAGGTCGATGTGGACTTGATGGGCCGAAGGGCCTGTTTCCACACTGTAAGTAACCTAATCTAATCTAATCATCGTTGGAGGCTGAGGTTATGGAGGTTTATAAAATCATGAGGGGCGTGGATAGGGTAAATAGGCAAAGGTCGTTTCCTCAGGGTGGGGGAGTCCGGAACTGGAGGGTTTATGCTGAGAGGAGAAAGATATAAAAGGGACCTAAGGGGTAACTTTTCCACGCAGAGGGTGGTGCCTGTATGGAGAAAGTGAGGTCTGCAGATGCTGGAGATCAGAGCTGGAAATGTGTTGCTGGAAAAGCGCAGCAGGTCAGGCAGCATCCAGGGAACAGGAGAATCAACGTTTCGGGCATAAGCCCTTCTTCAGCTCAGAATTCCTGAAGAAGGGCTTATGCCCGAAACGTCGATTCTCCTGTTCCCTGGATGCTGCCTGACCTGCTGCGCTTTTCCAGCAACACATTTCCAGCTGGTGCCTGTATGGAGCAAACTGCCAGAGGAAGTGATGGAGGCTGGTACAATTAAAAAGCCATTTGGACTAGTACACAGTTAAGAAAGGTTTAGAGGGAGAGGGACTAAACACAGGAAAGTGGGACTGGTTTAGTTTGACAGACATGGACTGGTTGGACTGAAGGGCTAGTTGCTTGACTCTCTGACCGTGTAGAGGGAGGTTTACTCTGTATCTAACCACATGCCATCCTTGCTGTCAGAGTGGTTGATGGGGACAGTGTTGAGGAAACAGTCGATGGTAAGAATCGTCTTGCTTCCATCTCTAGCTTTTGTTTATTTTGCATCTTTCCTCCAGTCAGTGTGATTGGGGGGGGGGGGGGGGGGGTGAATGCTCAGTTTGTGTGAGCGTGTGGTTATGTTGTTTTTGTTCTGGTGAAGTGTCACGGGCTACGCTGCCTCACTGTGGGTGGGGGGGAGGAACGTTTGTCTGTGTCTGCCTGTGTGTCTTTGTAACGCTGGCCTTGTCCTTACCCACAGATGCTGTCCCAATCTTCCAACGCGGTGAATGGGTGTGAGTTCCCAGTTCCGTGTAACATTCCCATCCCTGGGAATAATCTCCAGATGGTCACGATGCTGAAGGAGCAAAACCGGCTGCTGACCCAGGTATGAACCAGCAATGTGAGGCCGTTCAGCCCTTCCAACCTGCCCCGTCATGCGATGTTTGATGATGGCTGACTGGAGTGGTAACTCTGTTCCCCTTTATCCCTCACTCGACAAATATTCTTCAGTCTCAATCCTTCAGAGTCTCACTGGGCCACCAGCTGTTTTGGTGGGAGAGGGAAGGTGCAGGATTTCCTATACCTCTGTGGTGAGAGGATGTGCTTCAAGTCAATCCCCCTTCCCTTTATTCTGGATTGTCCCATCACAGGGAATGGTTTCTCCATTTTTTAGAGTCATAGAGATGTACAGCATAGTCCAACCCGTCCATGCCGACCAGATATCCCAA
>NW_025178114.1:1158-2158 GCF_004010195.1 Chiloscyllium plagiosum | reverse complement strand
TCTTAAATCGTAAACATATATTGTGAATAGCTGCGGCCCAAGCACTGATACCCACTGGCTGCCATTCAGAAAAAGATCCGTTCATTCCTACACTTTGTTTCCTGGCTGACAACCAGTTCTCTCTCCGTGTCAGTACACGACACCAATTTCATCTGCTTTAATTTTCCTTTCTAAACTCTGACATGGTTCCTCATTAGCCTTCTGAAAATCCAAGTAAACCACATACACTCGCTCCCGACCAGTTCAATGTAAGAAATCCCAGGGTATTGCAGTAGTCTTGTCAAGCATGATTTCCCTTTTGTAAATCCATGCTGACAGTGTCCAGTTCTCGCACTGTGTTCCAGTTGTACTGCTGTTATATCTTATATGATCGATTCCAGTATTTTTCCCACTTCTGATGTCAGACTAACCGGTTTGTCATTCTGTTCACTCCTTGCTTCAGTTTCAAAAGCAGTAGGATGCCGGGGCTGCCTGCCAATCCATGGGAACTGTTTGAGAGTCTACAGTCTTGAAAGATGACCACAAACACATCCAATACGTCTCGGACCACTTTCATATGTAATGCAGCACTGGAAAAGCACAGCAGGTCAGGAAACATCCGGGGAAAAGGAGAGTCGACATTTCTGGCAAAACGAATGTGGAGATGGAAGGGACCTGAGAGATAAATAGAGGTTGGATCTGGGATGAAGGTGACAGGTGTGTGCAGGTTGGAGGTAATTCTGATCGGTGAGTGGCGATGGTGCAGCGGATAGGTGGGAAGGAAAATGAACAGGTATGACCATGTCAAGTGGGCAGTGCGGAGTTGGAAAGATTGATCTAGGATTAGGTGTGGGCGAGGAGAGATTTGGAAACGACTGAAGTCACTGTTGATGCTGTTTGGCTGGGAGGTCCCAAGGCGCAAAGATGAGGTGTTCTTCCTCCAGTTCTTGGGTGGCTTTGATTCGGCGGTGGAGGAGGCCCAGAACTTGCATGTCCTTGGCAGAATGGGAGGGGGAATTGA
>NW_025178114.1:0-495 GCF_004010195.1 Chiloscyllium plagiosum | reverse complement strand
CCCACCGCCATGTAGGCAACCACTTCAACTCCCCTTCCCACTCCCCCAAGGAAATGCAAGTCCTGGGCCTCCTCCACCACCAAATCAAAGCCACCCGAGAACTGGAGGAAGAATACCTCACCTTCTGCCTTGGGACCCTTCACCCATCCAGCATCAACATCGACTTCACCAGTTTCGAATTACTCACCCCTCCCCACCTCATCCCAGATCAAGCCTTCCAACTCGGAACCGCCCTCTTGTCCGGTTTATCTTCCTTCCCACCGATCTGCTCCTCCCTCCCTACCGACCCACCACCTTCCCACCCCCCACTTGCATCCACCTTCCCAACCACCTTCCCCACCCCACTCCCAACCCCCTCTATTTATCTCTCAGTTCCCTTCCCTTCCAGATTCCTGATGAAAGGCCGATGTCCGAAACATTGACTCCCGTTCTCCTCGGCTGTTGCCTGAGCTGCTAAGCTTTACCAGCGGCATATATTTCGACTCTGACTCTCCA
>NW_025178113.1:0-2158 GCF_004010195.1 Chiloscyllium plagiosum | reverse complement strand
TCGAGGTTTACAGATCAATGCACTGGTGTTGTGCACACAGTCCTACATGCTGGGAGGGTAACTGGTCGAGGTTTACAGATCAATGCACTGGTGTTGTGTACACAGTCCTACATGCGGGGAGGGTAACTGCTCCTGGTTTACAGATCAATGCAGTGGGGTGTTGTACAATGTTCTACTTGCAGGGAGGGTAACTGCTCCTGGTATACTGATCAATGCACTGGGGTGGTATACACAGTCCTACATGCTGGGAGGGAAACTGCTCCTGACTTACAGATCAATGCACTGGGGTGGTCTACGGAGTCCTATATACTTGGAGGGTATCCGTTCCTTCCATACACATGAATGAGCTGGTATTCGGCACACAGCACTACATGCAGGGAGTGCAAATGCTCCAAGCTTACAGATCAATGCACTGGGGTGGGATACACAGTCCTACATGCTGGAAGTGCAACTGCTGCTGATATATAGATCAATGCACTGGGGTGGTGTACACTGTCCTATATGGTGGGAGGGTAACTGCTCCTGGTTTGCAGATCAATGCACTGGGGTGGTGTACACAGACTACATGCTTGGAGCGTAACTGCTCCTGGAGCAGTTCCCCTTCCCGCATGTAGGACTGTGTACACAACCCCAGTACATTGATCTGTAAACCAGGAGCAGTTACCCTCCCAGCATGTAGGACTGTCTACACCACACTAGTGCATTGATCTGTAACCCAGCAGCAGCTACACTTCCAGCATGCAGGACTGTGTACACTACCCAGTGCATTCAACTGTACACGTGGAGCAGCTACACTCCATGTAGAGCTGTGTACCCCACCCCATTGCATTGATCTGTAAGCTTGGAGCAGTTACACTCCCTGCATATAGTGCTGTGTGCCGAACACCAGTGCATTCATGTGTATACATGGCGCGGATACCCTCCCCGCATGTAGAACTTTGTACACCACCCCACTGCATTGATCTGTAAGCCAGGAGCAGTAACCCTCACAACAAGAAGAGTTGTGTACCCCACCCCAGTGCATTGATCTGGAACCCAGGAACAGTTAACCTCCCCGCATGTAGGACTGTGTACACAACCCCAGTGCATTAATCTGTAAACCTCGAGCAGTTAACCTCCCAGCATGTAGGACTGTGTACACCACCCCACTGCATTGATCTGTGTACCAGGACCAGTTACCCATGCCGCATGTAGAACTTTGTACACCACCCCACTGCATTGATCTGTGTACCAGGACCAGTTACCCATGCCGCATGTAGAACTTTGTACACCACCCCACTGCATTGATCTGTGTACCAGGATCAGTTACCCTCCCCGCATGTAGAACTTTGTACACAACCCCACTGCATTGATCAGTAAACCAGGAGCAGTTGCACTTCCAGCATGTAGGACTGTGTATCCCATCCCAGTGCATTGATCTGTAAGCTTGGAACAGTTACACTCCCTGCATGTAGTGCTGTGTGCCGAACACCAGTGCATTCATGTATATACAAGGAGCGGATACCTTGCAAGAATATAGGACTGTGTACACCACCCCAGTGCATTGATCTTTATACCAAGAGCACTTACCCTCCCAGCATGTAGGACTGTGCATACCACCTCAGTGCATTGATCTGTCACCGAGAATCAGTTGCCCTCCCAGCATGTTGGACTGTGTACACACCCTAGTGCATTGATCTGTAAACCTCGAGCAGTTACCCTCCCAGCATGTGGGACTGTCTACACCACACCAGTGCATTGATCTGTAACCCAGCAGCAGCTACACTCCCAGCATGTAGGACTGTGTACACTACCCAGTGCATTCAACTGTACACGTGGAGTAGCTGCACTCCAAGCACGTAGAGCTGTGTACCCCACCCCAGTGCATTGATCTGTAAACCAAGAGCAGTTACCCTACCAGCATGTAGGACTATGTACACCACCCCAGTGCATTGATGTGTAAACCAGGAGCCGTTACTCTACCCGCATGCAGGACAGTGTACACCACCCCAGTGCATTGATCTGTAAACCAGGAGCAGTTACCCTCCCCGCATGTAGGTCTGTGCACACAACCCCAATGCATTGATCTGTAAACCTCGAGCAGTTAAGCTCCCAGCATGTAGGGCAGTGTACACTACCACAGTGTATTCATCTGTACACGTGGAGCAGCTACACTCCA
>NW_025178112.1:0-2158 GCF_004010195.1 Chiloscyllium plagiosum | reverse complement strand
GAGAGGGTGGAGTGGATAAGTGGAAAAGGAGATGGGCAGGTCGGACAAGACTGCACAGCTCTCCATGCTGGCCCGATAGTCCAGTTTACTGTGCCATAACAGACATAGTCTGCACAGCTCTCCATGCTGGCCAGAAAGTCCAGTTTACTGTGCCATACACTGAAATAGACTGCACAGCTCCCCATGCTGGCCCGATAGTCCAGTTTACTGAGCCATAACAGACATAGTCTGCACAGCTCTCCATGCTGGCCAGATAGTCCGGTTTACTGAGCCGTACACTGACATAGTCTGCACAGCTCTCCATTCTGGGACGATAGTCTGATTTACTGAGCCCTACATTGACATATTCTGCACCGCTCTCCATGCTGGCCTGATAGTCCGATTTACTTAGCCATACACTGACATTGCTTACCCAGCTCCCCATGCTGGCCGATAGTCCGGTTTATTGAGCCATACACTGACATAGAGTGCACAGCTCTCCATGCTGTCCCGATAGTCCGATTTACTGAGCCATACAATGACATAGTCTGCATCGCTCTCCATGCTGGGCCAATAGTCCAGTTTACTGAGCCATACACTGACATAGTCTGCACAGCTCTCCATTCTGGGACGATAGTCTGATTTACTGAGCCCTACATTGACATATTCTGCACCGCTCTCCATGCTGGCCTGATAGTCCGATTTACTTAGCCATACACTGACATTGCTTACCCAGCTCCCCATGCTGACCCGATAGTCCGGTTTAATGAGCCATACACTGACATAGAGTGCACAGCTCTCCATGCTGTCCCGATAGTCATAATTAATGAGCCATTCACGGACATAGTCTGCAATGCTCTAAATGCTGGACCGATAGGCCGGTTTACTGAGCCATACACTGACATAGTCTGCACAGCTCTCCATGCTGGCCCGATAGACCGATTTACTGAGCCGTACACTGACATAGTCTGCACAGCTCCCCCTGCTGGCCCGATAGTCCGATTTACTGAGCCATACAATGACATAGTCTGCATCGCTCTCCATGCTGGGCCAATAGTCCAGTTTACTGAGCCATACACTGACATAGTCTGCGCCCCTCCCCAGGTTGGGCAGATTGTCCCGTTTAATGAGGCATACACTGACATTGTCTGCACAGCTCCCCATGCTGGGCAGATAGTCTGGTTTACTGAGCCATACACTGACACAGACTGCACAGCTCCCCATGCTGGACCGATAATCCGGTTTATTGAGTCATACACTGACATAGTCGGCACAGCTCTCCATGCTGGGCTGATAGTCCGGTTTACTGAGACATACACTGACATAGTCTGCACAGCTCTCCATGCTGGTCCGATAGACAGGTTTACTGAGCCATACACTGACATAGTCTGCAAAGCTCCCCAGGCTGGGCAGATAGTCCAGTTTACTGAGCCATACACTGACATAGTCTGCACAGCTCTCCATGCTGGCCCGATAGTCCGGGTAACTGAGCAATACATTGGCATAGACGGCACAGCTCACGATACTGGGCAGATAGTCCGGTTTACTGAGCCATACACTGACATAGTCTGCAGAGCGCCGGTTTAAGAGGTAAAAACAATGACTGTAGATGCTGGAAACCAGATTCTGGATCAGTGGTGCTCGAAGAGCACAGCAATTCCGGCAGCATCCGTGAACAGGCAAAATCGACGTTTCGGGCGAAAGCCCTTCATCAGGAATAAAGGCAGAGAGGCTGAAGCGTGGAGAGATAGGCGAGAGGAGGGTGGGGGTGTGGATAGAGAAGCATAGAGTACAATACGTCAGTGGGGGAGGAGATGAAGGTGATAGGTCAGGGAGGAGAGGGTGGAGTGGATAGGTGGAAAAGGAGATGGGCAGGTCGGACAAGACTGCACAGCTCTCCATGCTGGCCCGATAGTCCAGTTTACTGTGCCATAACAGACATAGTCTGCACAGCTCTCCATGCTGGCCAGATAGTCCAGTTTACTGTGCCATACACTGAAATAGACTGCACAGCTCTCCATGCTGGCCAGATAGTCCGGTTTACTGAGCCGTACACTGACATATTCTGCACCGCTCTCCATGCTGGCCTGATAGTCCGATTTACTTAGCCATACACTGACATTGCTTACCCAGCTCCCCATGCTGGCCCGATAGTCCGGTTTAATGAGCCATACACTGA
>NW_025178111.1:0-2158 GCF_004010195.1 Chiloscyllium plagiosum | reverse complement strand
TTACCATGTAAAAACAACTTGTGTTTCACAAAAGCTGGGGCTGATAGAGCAATTAGTGTTGTAACTCGGATTCGAACCGAGGTTGCTGCGGTCACAACGCAAAGTACTAACCACTATACCATCATGGCACCCCAGAGAAATGCACTCTAACAGTGCGCAATAAGTACTGTATCATAGGAAATGTTAGGCAGCGCAACAAATGAACAATATCAGTGATGGGCGAACAGTGGCAGATACGTGGGAACTCAGAATGGGCTGACCGTTTAATATCGGTTCCCCCAGTGGCTGTGGTGATTCCATCATTAATATGGGGAAGGCTGAGATAAATAGATTTCTCCAAAACATCAAAACCTCCGGGGACAGTGCCGGTGTTGTTGAAATGTATGCTTCAATAGTAATGCAGTTTAACATCGGCTACTTCACCAGTTTCCCCCAGACACACACACACAAGACAGTAACCACTGCTGCCACATAGTCCCAATTCCCAACCCCAGAATCTGAGGAATTGAGTGGCGCAGTCGCGAAGATCCAACTGGAAGTCAGGATGAGAATGAGGTCGCAGAGATACTCGAGGACTCCAGTGACACAACCGGTGAATGCACGGCATTTCTATGACGGTTTAAAGGCGCAAGTAATTCCGAGGTTGGGAGTGCTCCTGGCCAAAGGCGGGACAGAAGGGAAATTATTTTCCCGTTTATAGCAATCTACAGTGCAGCTTCCTGAGAGAGCTGAGTGCCACAACTGGAGCGTGGGCGGCTGGTTTGAAGTTTGAACTTGCTTCACTATCACCAACTTGCCTGGAATGAATTGCTTTCACCATTTTTATTTCCAATTGTTTAATATCTCCCTGCAGTCTGCGGCTTTCTTCCTCATTGTTAATTGCATGACTAACTGTTGTATGATCTGCACACTGCTAAATCACGGCCACTGCAAGTAAATATGAAACATTGATCTATATGAGAAAACAATGGAACTCACTGCAGGCATGATTCGTAGGTTTGCAGGCGACGCCAGAATTGTAGACAGTGCGGAAGATTATCTAAGTTTCAAAAAGATCTTCATCCAATGATTCGTTGGACTGAAAAATGTAACATGGAGTTCAATCTGGATAAATGGAAGGTATTGCATTTTGGTACAACAACAAGAGTAGGGATTTGCGTAGTGTTGGAGAACACGGAATCTCGGGGTGCAGGTGCATAATTCCTTGTAGTTTTCATCACCTACAGACAAGATGGTTCAAAGGCATTTAACATACTTCCATACTTAACATACTTAACATACAAGGCAGTGTTGTGTGATTTTTAACTTTGTACACCATAGTCCAACACCGGCATCACTAAATTAATGAAATGGGGGTGTGGGACGGAACGTTCAGTTAATGATCGAAGGAGGGACAGAAATTTCTGAGAACGGGTGGATTTGAATTCTGACATATGAAACACAGAGATGTAAGCAAGCAGAATTTGAAGGGAAAAGATCATCACCTTGGAGGAAATTAGCATGTTAAAGCAACTGATTCTTTTGTGTTTCACAGAAACTGGGACACTTAGAGCGATTACTGCCGTGACTCGGATTCGAACCGAGGTTGCTGCGGCCACAACGCAGAGTACTAACCACTATACGATCACGGCATCCCACAGACACGCACGCGAGCAGCATGCAATAAGTACAGTATCATAGGAAATGTTAGGCAGCGCACCAAATGCACAATATCAGTGATGAGCGAACAGTGGCAGATACGTGGGAACTCAGAATGGGCTGACCGTTTAATATCGGTTCCCCCAGTGGCTGTGGCGATTCCATTATTTATATGCTGAAGGCTGAGATAAATAGATTCCTCGAAAACATCAAAAACTCCGGGGTCAGTGCAGGTGTTGTTGAAATGTATGCTTCAATAGTATTGCAGTTTAACATCGGCTACTTTACCAGGTTCCCCCCGACACACACACACAAGGCAGTAACCATTGCTGCCACATAGTCCCAATTCCCAGCCCCAGAACCTGAGGAATTGAATGGCGCAGTCGCGAAGATCCAACTGGAAGTCGGGATGGGAATGAGGTCGCAGAGATACTCGAGGACTCCAGTGACACAACCGGTGAATGCAGGGTATTTCTATGACGGTTTCGAGGCGTACGTAATTCCGAGGTTGGGAGTGCTC
>NW_025178110.1:1919-2157 GCF_004010195.1 Chiloscyllium plagiosum | reverse complement strand
TTGGGGAGGGAGCAGTAATGTAGGGGGATATTGCAGGTTTGGTAAGGGATCAGTCAGGTAGGGAGTGATTGCAGTTTTGGGTTGGAATCAGTCAGGGAGTGGGTGATTGCAGTGATGGATTTCGATTAGTCAAGGAGGGGGAGATTGCAGTGTTGGGTAGGGATCAGTCAAGGAGGGGGCGATTACGGTGTTGAGTAGGGAACAGTCAGGGAGGGGGAGATTGCAGTGTTGGGTAGGG
>NW_025178110.1:0-659 GCF_004010195.1 Chiloscyllium plagiosum | reverse complement strand
TGATTACAGGGTTCGGTAGAGATCAGTCAGGGAGGGGCAGATTGCAGTCTTGCGGAGGGATCATTCAGGGAGGAAGGTGGAGATTGCAGTGTTAGGTAGGGATCAGTCAGGGAGGGGGATCTTGCAGTGTTGGGTAGGGATCAGCCCGAGAGGGGAAGATTGAAGTCTTGAGGAGGGATCTCACAGGGAGGGTAAGATTGCAGTGTTGGGTAGGGATCAGTCAGGGAGGGGCTGATTAGAGTGTTGGGTAGGGATCAGTCAGGGAGGAGCAGATTGCCATGTTGCATAGGGATCAGTCAGGTAGAGGGTGTGTGCAATGTTGAGTTGGGATAAGTCAGGGACGGGCTGAGTGCAGTGCTGCGGAGGTATCAGTCAGGGAGGGTGTGATTGCAGTGTTGTGTAGGGATCAGTTAGGTGGGGGAGATTGTAGCGATGGGTAGGGATCAGTCAGGGAATGGGTGAGTGCAATGTTGGGTAGGGATCAGTCAGAAAGGGGCTGTTTGCCATGTTGGATAGTGATCAGTCAGGGAGATTACGGTGTTGGGTAGGGATCAGTCAGGGAGATGGAGATTACACTGTTGGGTAGGGATCAGTTAGAGAGAGGGTGA
Source organism: Chiloscyllium plagiosum (assembly GCF_004010195.1). Lineage (NCBI taxonomy): Eukaryota > Metazoa > Chordata > Chondrichthyes > Orectolobiformes > Hemiscylliidae > Chiloscyllium > Chiloscyllium plagiosum. Next base: position 51 of record NW_025178110.1, on the reverse strand, counting down.
TTGCCGTGTTGGGAGGCATCAGTCAGGGAGGGGGTGAGTGCAGTATTGGGT
>NW_025178109.1:0-2157 GCF_004010195.1 Chiloscyllium plagiosum | reverse complement strand
TATGAATGAATAGCTTTTTTCTAATCCCACGGACATTTTCCAATTCATTTATCGATCCAAATATCAGATAAATATTGTAAATGTACTTTCATTCATCACTAACTCAGGAAGTGAATTACACACATAAATCATCCTCCTTTTAAAAAAGCCTCTCATGTCTTATTTTAAATATCTTTTTTTTCACCTAAAGCATTTACCCTCTCTCTTGAAGTCCCCCTTATTGTAGAAAAGACAGTTAAAGGTAACTCTACCTGAACTTATAAATTAATAATTTATAAATTTATAAATTTCTATCAGGTCGCCTTTCAATCTCCAGTGCTTGAGGGAAAATATTCTCAGCCTATCCAGCCTTTCGTTATAACTCAAACCTTCCCCACTACCAATATGCTGGTGCACCTCTTCTAAATCTACTCCAGCTGAATAATTTCCTTGCTATTACTGGGCGACAAGACCCGGAAAACACGATCAGAGACATCACGTACTCTTGCACCTGGGAGGCAACATACCAAACGTGAGTCTCTCTCGTTCCCACAAAGCAAACTAAAAAGAAATATTTAACTGCATCCCTGGCCTTCGTTTTCCACAACACTATGCAACGCCCTATCATTAATTATATAAGCCCTACTCTTATTTGATGTAGCAAAATGCAATACCTTCCATTTATCCAGATTGAACTCCATGTGAAATATTTCAGCCCAAAGACGCATTGGATTAAGATCCTACTGGAAACTTAGATCACCTTCTTTACAGTCTCCAATTCTGTTGTCCTCTACAAGCTTATGAACCATGGCTTCTATGAGTTGCATTGTTTTCTCATATAGGTCAATGATTAATACTTATTTGTCGTGGCCATCATTTAGCAGTTTGCAAATCAGGTAACAATTAGTCATGTCGTTAACCATGAGGAAGAAAGCCATAGACTGCAGGGAGATTGTAAACAATTGGCAAGAAAATGTGCTGAAAGGAATTTAGTCCAGTGAAGTGGGTGATAATGAATTTGGGGACGCGCAATGAGAAAAGTGTAAATACTGAGTGGTTTAAAGTAATAAAAGAGAAATTGGAGTAGACATTCACGAATGTTTGACGGTGATTTGACAAGGGATCAAGTGGTCTCGATGGGTTGGAGATACTTTCTGTTCTTGACAGCAGGTGGGAATATAAGAGCAGGCAAATGATGCTGGAACTTTAGCAACGGCCTATTCAAGATCAATTGACATGGGAATCAGATGAACGGAAGTGCGTACTGCAGGTGCTGGAAATCAGAATCAAGATTCGAGTGGTGCTGAAGAAGCACAGCCAGTCAGGCAGCATCCTAGTTGCAGAAAAAATAACGGTTCAGGCAAAAGTCCTTCATCAGGAATAAAGCTGGGAGCCTCGAGTGTGGAGAGATAAACGGGACAACTGGGTCTGGGAAGAATTTAGCTGAGAGTGCAAGAGGTGGATAGAGATGGGTTAAAGGTGATAGGTCGGAGAAGAGGGTGGAACGGATAGGTGGAAAGGAAGATAGATAGGTTGGACAGGTCAGTAGGATGGTGCCAAGTTATAAAGTTGGAACTCAGATAAGGTGACCGTGGGGAGATGAGGAAACTGGTGAAGACCACGTTGATGCCCTGGGGTTGTGGGTCCCGAGGTGGAAGATCTGGGGTCTGGTGGTGAGGGAATGGCGGTGGAGGAGACCCAGGAACTGCATGTCCTTGAGAGAGTCGTGGGGGGGATAATTGATGTTTTTGGTCATGGGGCGTTGGAGTTGAATGTTGCGGGTGCCCTGGAAATGTTCCCTGTAGCGCTCTCCGAGAATGTGTCTGTTGGACCCAATGTAGAGGAGACCGCATCGCGAGCAACAGATGCAATAAATGACATGTGTGGAAGTGCACATGCACATTTGATGGATGTGGAAGGCTCATTGGAACCTTGGAAGGATGTGAGAGGGAAGATGTGGGTGCAGGTTTTGCAATTCCTGTGGTAGCAGGGGTAAGTGCCGCGAGGGAAGGGTGGGTCATTGGAGGGCGTGTACTTGACTAGGTAGTCGTGGAGGAAACAATCTTTGTGAAAAATGGATGGAGTGGGGAGGGAAATATAAATTTCCCTGTCACTGCAGGAATTGCAAAACCTGCGCCCACATCAACCTCCTCACCTCTGTCCAAGGCTTTAATGGAG
>NW_025178108.1:0-2157 GCF_004010195.1 Chiloscyllium plagiosum | reverse complement strand
ACTGCGCTGTATTCTTCTATGTTCTATGTTAATCTTTATCTTGGGAATATCTTGTAGGATTTTGCTCCGATCACTCATTAATCTTTTTAATTTGAGAGAAAGCTGTCCTGATTTGAGTAATAAACATAAATTGCTGGAGAAGCTGCGCACGACGGGCAGAAATATGGGAGAGAAATCAGATTAAACGCTTCATGTCTCGTAACCCTTTGACAGAATTCATACCTCATACCCTCACACCCGTATGAAACCAGAACAGATGACAGAACACTGAGATCAGCAGCAGTGAGGTTGGGAGTCTCTGTCAGTGGAGAATTGTACCGAGAGTGCTGCTTAGTGAATCTTTATCTTGGGAATATCTGGTGTCTGGATAACACTGGATAACACTGACCAGTCAGTGAGCTGGAGACATTATTGTTCAAAAGATAAAACCAGACAGCAGATCAGAAGCAGATTGAAACAAGTTCAACTCTCATAAAGCCATACCAGGGATGTCAATGCAAGCAACGATGGTGTAGATCACCTTCTTCACGTGTTGAATTGGTCGATGCATTGTCCGTGCGAGGTGATCTGGCCCTTCAGGCAGCTGACAAGCACCTTGTTTGAAACTCTAAGCTGACGCATTCCAAGAGACGCTGCCTTATACTGTGCGGAAGCTCCTTGGGGAGATCAAAGTGACAGCGTTTCTCAGCTTTGTTGTTGTTTTTCAAATTTCTGCCAATGATCAAACTAATTACAATAACAAGTTTAATCTCAATTATGAAGGAGTGTTGCTACTCAGTACATCATACAGAAATGACAAAAACAGAATCAGAAATCTGACGGCAATAACACTGGCCACTCAAACACCATGCGAACAAGTGTGAAAATATTTCTGAGAGGATTCCTTCAGCACTCGAGGGTAGGAGCTGCTCTCTTTAAACAAGAACATTTCACTCACTGATTAAAATGTGAATCTTCTCACACACTAAATGTGTGCACTGCTGCTGAGGTCAGAATTTATTCCCCATTGGGCAGAAGCGAGGACTACATTAGAGTGATGCTGGAAAAGCACAGCAGATCATTCAGCCTCCAAGGAGTAGGAGAATTGACATGTCTTGTAAAAGTCCTCCATCCAGATCCATCACTGACCTCCCTCTTATGGTTATTGTTCTTTCGGATCCATCACTGAATGTGGAATAAATCCTTCTGGAAATGGTGAACTATTAGCTTTCAATTTTAAATATATATTAATGCATTAATCATTAACAATTAGTGAACAATAGAATCAGGCTCATAAGAAGCAAGCAGGATAAGCTGTGGAATGAAGCTAAGGATATTGCAGAGGTATTAAATGTCATTACCGACGTAGTGTTGGGCATGTGAGCAGAGTAGTGAGCAATAAAAGGAGCAGTAATTGAAAGTAGATAAATAACTGGACCCAGGTGGGATGCGTCCTAGTTTGCTGAGTGGGTTAATGGAGCAAATTGTACAGTAGAGTAGAGTAGCTCTTATTTGTCATTTCTGCCATATACAACTGATACAGGAAGAACGTTCCTCCAGTACCGATGGTGGTACATGAACAGCACAGACTACATAACCATACACATCATAAAGTGCATAAAAATGCAAAACATGCAAGTTACGTTGTAACAGAAAAATGATGGGTAATAGACATTTTCCTTGCGGCAATATGAAAGAAATCTGTTCATTCTGTGTTAAGGAATCTGACAGCTTGAGGGAAGGAACTGTTGTACAGTTTGCTTGTGAGAGACCGAATACTCGGGTATCTTCTGCAAGATGATAGTAAGCTAATTGGAGAGTTCATAAAGTAATCTTGCACAGCTCACATGTCTGATACAATTATTTTACAAAATGGATTTTTGCAAGCAGGGCAAACCTTTGAACAGAAAAAGGCTTCCTGATACATACAATGTTCGGCTTAGAATAATTTCTAAGCTCGGAGCAGACTCCTGCTTTTTAAGCACTGAATCATTCTGTACCTGAGGCTGAGATGTTACCATAAGCTTGCATTTAAATTGATTCGTTAGTCTTTGAATTAAGCATGCTTTCTTTTCAGGTTTGTCATTAAATTCAAGTACGACATAAGGTCTGATTCGTTAGAATTGACAGTGAGGCAGTCTGTAAGATCTGTAGAGTGGTCTGCAAGAACAACAAATA
>NW_025178107.1:0-2157 GCF_004010195.1 Chiloscyllium plagiosum | reverse complement strand
TTAAAAACATCCTAGCTAAAGTACTCCCGGTAAGTTTCATTGGATAATGAACAATACAAACTGCAAAGTTATGCTCAGGGCTGCTTGCTTAAGAATGATTTGAGTGGTCTAGCCTTGTCCATAACAGAGTGGGGACTCATTGCTGGATTTTCAACAGCGAGTGGGAGGTGCTAGTGTCTTTATTTTGGGTATTAGTTTGATTGGGTTGACAAAGCTTCGAATAGTAATGGCTATTTCAGTCGCCAAACGTTTCCTGGGTGTGCATGCAGTGACTTTGGAAACTTTACGAAAAGTGAATAAGACCAACTTGCAAGAATTAGCTGAGAAGCTGGAATTGTAAGTGACTGCTTCTGTGAGGAACGGAGAGATAATTACAGCAGTAGCTCGTCAATTAAACTTACTGGAGAAACCATCAGAATCTACAGAGATGGCAAGAATTCAGTTGCAAATGAAACATCTTGAGTTAACGTCGAGAGGCAAGGAAAGGGCAGCCAAAATGAAACATTTGACATTCGATAAAATGCAGAAGGTGGTGGGGGTGTGGGGGTGTGGAAGAGAGCAGGAGAACAGAGAGAAAAAAAATTGGCAAAAGGGAGAGCAACAGGGGAGAGAGAAAGAGACAGCTTTTGAATAGCAAAAACTGACACTTAAAACGGAAAGTCAGTGTAAAAGGCTGGAGATAACGGCTGAGGGTGCGCTTAGTTAGGAAGAGAGTGAGGATGAGCAAGCCCCTGGTAGTCAGAAGACCTTTGCATCTCATTTGAAAAGTTGGCTAAACAAATGTAGTGGCCAGGGGCATTGCGGGTTTTGTTGATCCAAACCAAATGTGTCGGTCGGACTGGCGAGGTACTCACATCCCTATCAGAGGAGGTATCTGGGGAGAACGAGGAGGTTAAAAAAAATTTTGTCTGCATTGGCAACCTTCCAGGAATCTAATGAGGAATCCTGGTCAAACTACACTGAGTTTGTAAAGATCAAACAGACTAATTTCGATAGTTGGATATGAGCTTTAAAATTCGAACAAAGCTATAATGCCCTTAGAGAGGTTAGTACTTGGAGGAATTCAAACAAATCACTGCCTGAAGTAGTGCAAACTCAGGTGGAAGAGCAGAGAGTGTAAGCAGCAAGGTTAGCTGCTGAAATGGCTGATGATTATGAACTGGTCCATAAACTTGGTTTGGCTTCCAGAACCAGTTATGGTCTGTGAGTGACAGAAATTGGAGCAAAGAGATATCCTCACGTGCAAAGGGAAAGGTAGATCACAGCGTAGATCATAAGGATAATTTACCACAGTAATAAAGAAAACCTTGAGGGGGACAAAGAAATTAAAATACTATGGTGTTTTCATTGTAATAAAGTGGGCCGCACAAAATCACAGTGTTGATGAGGTGGGAGATATAGGATAACTATGTAGGAAGTTTTGTTGGACTCGGAACAAAAAACGTAAGGGAAGTTAGGCTACTGCCTCAGAGTGTACAAGTGGACGTGCCAAACATTACATGAAAGGGTAAAGTTTATTCACATAGGCCAGCAGTAATTGGTAAGGAGGTTCCAATATTAATTGACACAGCATCTTTGCAATCTGTAATGCTGAGGGGTGAGGCTTTATGCACTCTTGAGAGACTATTACCAGAAAATATGCTGGTAACAGGAATTCATAGTGAGGCAAAAAGTTCTCAGTTATGTAAAGTGAGGCTGGAGAGTCCAGAGAAGAGTGGAGAATGTGTGGTAGGAGTACTGGACCCCTAACTCTCAGCTCCCGGAATAAAATTTGTCCTTGCAAATATTATAGCTGATTCACTGGTAGGCGTGCTGCCTACTCTAGTTGAAAAGCCAGTGGAGATGCAGGCAACTGAAGACCTGGAAAATGTTTATCCAGGAATTTCCCCTGATTGCGTGATCAGAAGATCACAGATACACAGGTTTAAGCAGGCAAAAGGCACAGACAAGGAAGCTAACGTAGAGTTATCTGAACGTTTCTTTTTGATCTGAGAAGTGGAACAGAGAAGGAGCAAGTAGGAAAACATGAACGTATTTTTAGCACTGCTAAGTTGATTGAATTACAGTAGAAAGATGAGGAGTTAAAAAAGTTATCTCAAAAGATATTTAACAAGAAAGAAAATAAATGCATTCCTGTGTGTTATTACTTAATAAATG
>NW_025178106.1:0-2157 GCF_004010195.1 Chiloscyllium plagiosum | reverse complement strand
TGGGGCTTGAAGCAGCACTTACATATCCGATAGTAATGGGTCTTGAAGTAACACTTACATATCCGATAGTGTTGGGGCTTGAAGCAGCACTTGCATATCCGATAAATCTGGGGCTTGAAGCAGCACTTGCATATCCGATTGTGTTGGGGCTTGAAGCAACACTTACATATCCAATAGTGCTGAGGCTTGAAGCAGCACTAAAATATCCGATAGTGCTGTGGCTTGAAGCAACACCGACATATCCGATAGAGCCGGGGCTTGAAGCAACACATACATATCCGATAGTGCTGGGGCTGGAAGCAGCGATTACATATCCAATAGTGCTGGGGCTTAAAGCAGCACTAACATATCCGAAAGTGATGGGGCTTGAAGCAGCACTTACATATCCGAAAGTGATGGGGCTTGAAGCAGCACTTACATATCCGATAGTGATGGGACCGAAACAGCACTTACATATCGAAAGTGATGGGCCTTGAAGCAGCACTTACATATCCGAAAGTGATGGGGCTTGAAGCAGCACTTACAGATCCAATAGTGATGGAGCTTGAAGCAGCACTTACATATCCGATAGTGATGGGGCTTGAAGCAGCACTTACATATCCGATAGTGCTGGAACTTGAAGCAACACTTACATATCCGATAGTGCTGGGGCTGGAAGCAGCAATTACATATCCAATAGTGCTGGGGTTTGAAGCAACACTTACAGATCCGATAGTGCTGGGGTTTGAAGCAACACTTACATATCTGATAGTGTTGGAGCTTGAAGCAGCACTTACATATCGATAGTGCTGTGGCTTGAAGCAACACTTACATATCCGATAGTGCTGTGGCTTGAAGCAACACTTACATATCCGATAGTGCTGGGGCTTGAAGCAACACTTACAAATCCGATAGTGCTGGGGCTGGAAGCAGCAATTACATATCCAATAGTGCTGTGGCTTGAAGCAGCACTTACATATCTAATATTGCTGGGGCTTGAAACAACACTTACCTATCCGATAGTGCTGGGGCTTAAAACAGCACTTACACATCCAATAGTGCTGGGGCTTGAAGCAGCACTTACCTATCCGATAGTGCTGGGGTTTGAAGCAACACTTACATATCCGATAGTGATGGGGGTTGAAACAACACTTACAAATCCAATAGTGCTGCATCTTGAAGCAAAACTTACATATCCGATAGTGCTGGGTCTTGAAGCAACACTTACATATCCGATAGTGCTGGGGTTTGAAGCAACACTTACATATCCGACAGTGATGGGGGTTGAAACAACACTTACAAATCCGATAGTGCTGCATCTTGAAGCAAAACTTACATATCCGATAGTGCTGGGGATTGAAACAACACTTACATATCCGATAGTGCTGCATCTTGAAGCAGCACTTACATATCCGATAGTGATGGGGCTTGAAGCAGCACTTACATATCCGATAGTGATGGGGCTTGAAGCAACACTTATATATCCGATAGTGCTGGGTCTTGAAGCAACACTTACATATCCCATAGTGCTGGGGCTTGAATTAGCACTTACATATCCGATAGTGTTGGGGCTTTAAGCAACATTTACATAACCGATAGTGTTGGAGCTTGAAGCAACACTTACATATCCGATAGTGCTGGGTCTTGAAGCAACGCTTGCATATTCGATAGTGTTTGGGTTTGAAGCAACACTTACATATGCGATAACGATGAGGCTTGAAGCAACACTTATATATCCGATAGTGTTGGGGCTTGAAGCCACACTTACATAACCGATAGTTTTGGGGCTTGAAGCAACACTTACATATCGGATAGCGATGGGGCTTGAAGCAACATATCCGATAGTGTTGGGGCTTGAAGCAGCACTTACATATCCGAGAGTGTTGGGGCTTGAAGCAGCACTTACATATCCGATAGTGCTTGGGCGTAAAGCAACACTTACAGATCCGATAGTGCAGGGGCGTAAAGCAACACTTACATATCCGATAGTGATGGGGCTTGAAGCAGCACTTACATATCCGATAGTGCTGGGGCTGGAAGCAACACTTACAAATCCGATAGTGCTGGGGCTTGAAGCAACTCTTACATATCCGATAGTGCTGGGGCTTGAAGCAACACTTACTTAACCGATAGTGCTGGTGTTTAAAGCAGCACTTACATATCCGATAGTGCAGGGGC
>NW_025178105.1:818-2157 GCF_004010195.1 Chiloscyllium plagiosum | reverse complement strand
AGTTGCTCCTTGAACAAGCTCCACATATCAATTACGCCCTTGTCTTGAACCCTACTTTTCCAAGCCACGCATCCTAGGTCGTGCATCACCGAATCATAATTTCCCTGCCCCCAGCTATACCTCTTGCCCTGCAGTGCACACCTATCCCTCTCCATCACTAGAGTAAAACTCACAGAATTGTGGTCACTGTCCCCAAAGTGCTCACCTACCTCCAATTCTAACACCTGGCCTGGAATCTCGAAGGACACTGGCAGCAGATACAGGGGGAACCTATCAGTGGAAACCCCCTTCCAATCATCTCACCGTTCTGAGTTGGAAATGTACCGATGTCCCTTCAGTGTCGCTGGTTCTAAATCCTGGACCTCCCTCCCTCCAGAGCGGTATCATGGCTGCACAACCCCGCTGAGGAATTCAAGTGTTCGGGAAAGTAAGGCATTACCTGCATCTCTGGGGTAATTAGGGATGGGCAGTGAGTCCCATCCCATTGAGTGACAGCGACATCCCAGGAATGCGTTTCTAATAGTGATAGGGTCTATTTGGACACCTGCAATCGGCCGGGTTTAAATTGAGAAGTGGAGTGGGGAAGTGAAATAAAAATGCACCGTGCTATGGACTAGGCCAGACTGCTCAGAACGTTCTTAAGCAGGCAGCCCAGTCCATAACTTTGCAATTTGTATCGGTAAGTGTACAGTTACAATTACCCAGATTAAGTTAGCGAAGTTGACTACCAGGTTTAAATCAGAGAATCAAATAATTCTCAAAATTACACAATGAAACACGAACAACACAATTAGGAACCCCTACAGAACTCAGTCTATCCAAATTTGACCTAAGTGTGCAGTTCCGAATATCCACAACACTCCCAATAAGCAGACCCCCTTTAAAACAGAGTACACAAAAAGGTCAAATGCTTCCAGGTTGAGGTTAGAAGGGCAGAAGAGAGAGTTTCCACTCAGCTCACTGTTGAACTTCCAACCAGTTCTGGACTGCACTGTACTGCTCAGCGAGAACTCACCACATCCACGGATGACTTCTCAGACATGACCACTTTGGCCTGAAGTCTCATCTGTTTATATATAAACAAAAGGCTTCTCAAAACCCTTTTCATCCCTGTACCAACCCGGTCTCATCGTAAGCCTGACCTGCTTTGTTATCCATCTGAAAAAATAAATCATGGACAGGGTATGCTTGAGAGAAGGAACAACTTTTGGCAAAAAAGGGACCAGGTTTATGACAACAGCAAAGATGACTGGGAGGCATGAGGCAGGATGTGAGGTGGAGCTGGTGGTACAAGGCTCAGTGTCGGTGTTCATGGGTCAGCCTTCACTGCACACTGTTT
>NW_025178105.1:0-305 GCF_004010195.1 Chiloscyllium plagiosum | reverse complement strand
CGAGGTGAGGCAGGAGACACTGCAGACTTGCTGGGGAATGATCTGGTAATGGCACAGACACCTCGAGCCGATCCCCCCGATTCTCTGCTGTCACCGTTCATTCATTTCACACCCACATTAAATACATCATTGTGCTCCGATAGTTGGCCTCTAATTATGCTCGTTTTCCTGATAGATTAGGAATTCTATTTTGATTTCGAAAGGGTCATAAGATATTGAGGAGGAAATGTCTCCTGACCTCAGGTCGGAGGGACAGACATATTAATCGGAGCACGTGAGTTCAGTTCTACACAGTCCAGCTAGGG
>NW_025178104.1:0-2157 GCF_004010195.1 Chiloscyllium plagiosum | reverse complement strand
ATCCCAGACTGGACACTGTGGGTCAGTGATCCCAGCCTGGATACTGTGGGTCAGTGATCCTGGGCTAGATACTGTGGGTCAGTGATCCCAGCCTGGATACTGTGGGTCAGTGATCCGAGACTGGATACTCTGGGTCAGTGATCCCAGCCTGGATACTGTGGGTCAGTGATCCTGGGCTGGACACTGTGGGTCGGTTATCCCAGACTGGACACTGTGGGTCAGTGATCCCGGGCTGGACACTGTGGGTCAGTGATCCTGGGCTGGATACTGTGGGTCAGTGATCCTGGGCTGGTTACTGTGGGTCAGTGATCCTGGGCTGGATACTGTGGGTCAGTGATCCCGGGCTGGACACTGTGGGTCAGTGCTCCCGAACTGGACACTGTGGGTCAGTGATCCTGCGGTGGATACTGTGGGTCAGTGATCCCGGGCTGGATACTGTGGGTCAGTGATCCCAGACTGGATACTATGGGTCAGTGATCCCAGACTGGACACTGTGGGTTAGTGATCCCGGCCTGGATACTGTGGGTCAGTGATCCCAGCCTGGATACTGTGGGTCAGTGATCACGGGCTGGATACTGTGGGTCAGTGATCCCAGCCTGGATACTGTGGGTCAGTGATCCCGGGCTGGATACTGTAGGTCAGTGATCCCAGACTGGACACTGTGGGTCAGTGATCCTGGGCTGGATACTGTGGGTCAGTGATCCCAGCCTGGATACTGTGGGTCAGTGATCCCAGGCTGGATACTGTGGGTCAGTGATCCCAGCCTGGATACTGTGGGTCAGTGATCCTGGGCTGGACACTGTGGGTCAGTTATCCCAGACTGGACACTGTGGGTCAGTGATCCCGGGCTGGACACTGTGGGTCAGTGATCCCGGGCTGAATACTGTGGGTCAGTGATCCCAGCCTGGATACTGTGGGTCAGTGATCCCGGGCTGGATACTGTGGGTCAGTGATCCCAGACTGGATACTGTGGGTCAGTGATCCCGAGCTGGATACTGTGGGTCAGTGATCCCAGACTGGATACTGTGGGTCAGTGATCCCGCGCTGGATACAGTGGGTCAGTGATCCCAGACTGGATACAGTGGGTCAGTGATCCCGGGCTGGATACTGTGGGTCAGTGATCCTGGGCTGGATACTGTGGGTCAGTGATTCCGGGCTGGATACTGTGGGTCAGTGATCCCGGGCTGGATACTGTGGGTCAGTGATCCCGAGCTGCACACTGTTGGTCAGTGATCCCGGGCTGGATACTGTGGGTCAGTGATCCCAGACTGGACACTGTGGGTCAGTGATCCCGGGCTGGATACTGTGGGTCAGTGATCCCGAGCTGCACACTGTGGGTCAGTGATCCCGGGCTGGATACTGTGGGTCAGTGATCCCAGACTGGATACTGTAGTGATCCCGGGCTGGATACTGTGGGTCAGTGATCCCAGACTGGATACTGTGGGTCAGTGATCCCAGCCTGGATGCTGTGTGTGATCCCGGGCTGGATGCTGGGCACCCCTGGGATTTTTGAGTCCTGGGTTCTGTCAGCCTGACTGTGCAATGCTTGGTCTCTACTCTGTTTCTCTCAGATTCCCTTTACTGCGCAGAGTAGAGAGAGAGAGGAACTTCACTTTGATAATCTGAAGCTGGGATTCTGACTGAGTGTTAGCTGAGGGAATTGTAGCTACAAATGTTTCTTACGGAGTTTTGAAACGGCTGCACACAGTATATACATTTATAAAGCAGTTACACTGTGCTCGCAGGAGCAAGAGGTGTACCCTGTACTCACACGGTTTGGTGCAATCTGCTGTTGCTATGGAGATTTGTCCTCGGTGGATGGTTGAGGGAGTACATAGTTAGGGTGTGGAATGCACTGTCTGGAAGTGTGATGGAGGCTGGTTCAACTGAGGCATGATTATTTGGAAAGAAATGGGGTGCAGGTACATGAGGAAAGGGCATGAGGTTGGCACTGGGGGATAGAACACATCACAATGGGCCAAATGGCCTCATTCTGCACTGTGTCAATCTACAGGAAGCTAATCTGTGATATATCTTGATAAATACCCCTTTAACAACCTGCTCAGACATGTTTTAACACACTGATGCAGTTCTGATGAAGCGTCATCTAGACCTGAAACGTAAGCTTGCTCTCTCTCTCACTCTCTCCCTCCCTCT
>NW_025178103.1:0-2157 GCF_004010195.1 Chiloscyllium plagiosum | reverse complement strand
CGTGTGTCCCACACCCAGGGGAAATACAGCTGAGCATTTAATAATTGCCCAATGTTGCCAAAACATTGCCCAAATTCATTACATTTTGGACATCCTGAAGTAAGCAACTGGAATTACTGCAGATTTGTAAAGCCAATTAAAAATATTACTGGACACTCTAACGGATCGGGGAATCTCGGAGCATGCTGCGAAGCTGAAAGTGTGTCCAGGGCTTATCAAATGGGGTTTCACCTGTCATAACCCTGGATCCACCAAATTTTTAAAAGCTAATTTTGAAAAGCCTAAGATGCTCTCAGCGTCACTTTCTGTCCGGAAACTAGGATGCCGTTCAGTAATCACGCCAATATCTTGTGGCCGATTAGCGAGAATTGTGTCAGCATTTCTAGTAGCATTTTGCCCCTGGCGAGCTTTCCTTTTTATTTTTGAACGGGACAAAAGCGCAAACGCCTTGTATATTTCATCTCTCAAAGATTATCGGCCGGTGACCTGAAAGGACCAGGATATCTATTACCTTGATTGGAGAATATTTACCACGACGTTTCTGTGTTTTCCTCGAGACACAAATAGACCTTGATCAGCGAGATTAATTTCATTTGTCCCTGCCGGCAGACATTCTCCTGCATTTAGAATTCAGCGATTCCATTATCCTGGAATGGAAAAAAAGAACAACAGGAAGCAAAGGACAAATACCAAAACAAACAGGCCAAAGCCGAACACACAAACAAGACAAAACAGCAAAGCATGACAAGAAAAAACAGATACAACAGAGAAACACATTCATACAACAAATATCGGGATCCCTGCCAACAACACAAGGCAAAGTGTGGCGCGGTCTCCTTCAACCCAAGATTGCTTCAGCGATTCAGAACAACCCTTACTTAATTGGGAACCCAGCTCCCTACTCATGCCAGTTGGTTCAAAGGACAAAATGCTGGAGGAATTTTATGAAACCCTCCAAAAGCAACCGCTCTTGCCACAGGTCGTTGTCCGAAGCTCACTGAATGTAAGACGAAAATGAAAATGATCCTGCGGGATCAAAACAAAATGAAAACAAAAAAGCCTCTGGTGCCACAGCCAAAAGGGAAACACTCTGGCCGGCAACTTAGGGAAACGCCGCCAGCGGTGAATTAAACTCTCCTGTGTTGTGGCGAGAAAATAGTATTCAAAACAACGCAGGACGCCGTACATCAAATGAGGAACCGCGTACGCCTTCTAAACACAAACCCAACCTCTTATTAGTGAAATAAAAACGCAGAACATCGTCGGTTCAGGGACAAAACGTCGTTTACCTTCTTCAGTCAAAACACAATCCCGTAATAGGAAAGAAAACACAGAGCAAGGTTTCGTAATGGAGGACACTGGGTCTCACTTCTCAACTCAAAACTCAACCCGATTGTTTAAGGGAAGAATTCTCGTCTCCCTTTTCAAGTAAAAAGAAAATCGCCAACTCAGGGAGGTTGCAAATTAAAAGAAAAAAATAAAAGTTTCAGGTCCAAATATCTCGTGTAATAGAAGTCCTGCAGATGTCCTCAACTGTAAGAACTGGGATAAAATTATGCTGTGGGTGACTCGCTTGTCGCGGTCCAATTTCACGGAACAATAACCTGCGCCACACAAATCTTGAGCTATTGACTGCCGTGTGATCAAGGTGAGAGACAAGTCGATCTTATTGTCAAAAGTCACTCCGACGAGATGGAGAGAGCTGAGTGGTTGTGCAGGTTACAATCATTTAACAATTAGCAAACGTTCATTGCCTGACAATGAGCAAGAGGGCACTCATCCCAGTCACGAGCCCCAGTCACATATCGTCTGGACAGTGCTGCTTAATAGTCGATCAGCAAGAGTTAGTATGTGAAGAAATGCCTGTAAGAGAAGAAAATTCCCTTGTGGAACGAGTGTACTATCAAGTGCGACGGCATCTGCTGACCATGCATCCATCTCACTGAGCCTGGGAAAGTCCAAGCTTGATGAAGCAGATACTGGTACAAACGTTAAAATACTTTCCAGGTTTTGAATATATGAAAATATGTTTGAACATAGAACATAGAACATAGAAAAATACAGCGCAGTACAGGCCCATTCGCCCACGATGTTGCACCGATCCAAGCCCACCTAATCTACAATAGCCCACTATCCTCCATATGCCTATCCAATGCC
>NW_025178102.1:0-2156 GCF_004010195.1 Chiloscyllium plagiosum | reverse complement strand
ACGACCAGCTATCCTTAGGAGCCACACACGCAGCCAACAAGCTACATGAATTCGACTGGGAAAAAAACTACTATCATAGGGGAAGCCAGACAGAGAACAGCCAGGGAATTCCTAGAGGCATGGCATTCATCCACAAACTCCATCAACAAACACATCGACCTGGACCCAATATACCAACCACTACAGCGGACAGATGAAACTGACAAATGGAAGCGGAAGGGACAGACCACTATAAACACCGGAGGAAACATCAAAGAAGCGCTTCGCAGGAGGCTCCCAAGCACTGATGATGACGCCTAGCCAGGGGACGAAACGTTTGCAACAAAAACTTCCAGCTCGGCGAACAGAACCATAACAACGAGCACCCGAGCTACAAATCTTCGCACAACCTTTGATCACATGAAAAGGGTTCCATGATCCCTCTCGGACTCGTACAGCTGCTGGGATGTGCCTGTCTACAATATCAATTTCGCAGCAGATATTGATAGCCCATCAATCCAGACAAAAATCAATGGTAACCTGAGTCTATCTTCTCACACTCTTTTCAGCTACAAATGTATCTGTGAGTGCGTGAGAATAAATGTTCGTTAATGTTTTGGTCAAATTACCATGAGCTGCTTGACATTACTGCAATTTCGATTCTTGCTTTGCAAATGATTTCACCCATTGCTCGAAACAGGACGACTTTCACGTTTACACGGAACACGAAACACACCGGACTAGAGGGAAAATGCACAAAGCTGAGCAGGCCGTGTTCCACATCATACCGTGCAGCATAGTTTCACTCACTGTGTCTGTTTTGCAAACAAGAGTCCCAAAGAATGGTCTACATCCTAAAACTGGAGGTAGTATTACAATCCGAGAACGACAGATCACATTGTGAGGATGCTCTGACGTCTGGGCCAGTTCGAGATGACAGTTCTCTTGCCTTTTACCTTAAACGTGCAATTTGCTGCAGAGATGTTCACTCCTGGACATGAGCCATATGGATACCAACTAAGTTGGAAACCTATGTGGGAATCGACGAGAAGCGACTCAATAAATTTTGCTAAATTCCATGGTGCTTATTAGAAATGCAGTTTCTGTTCACCTCAATCTAAAAGATAGTTTCTGAACATAGTAACTGAAGTCAAAAGGTAATTACCTCACCCCACCCCCACTCTGGAAGAGGTGCTAACTGCCCTTGAGTGCTTTTTGTTCTCGATGTGAAGAGCTCTCACGCCTGAGTCACCTTCACGTTTCTGGTTGCTGAGTGAATCACAAAGAAGGAATTTCACCAGAGCTGCAACTGCCTCACTTCCCCACTCGCCCTCCCCGTTTACATTTTCCTGCTCGTCAGTGATTTAAAGAAAACCAAATGGATGCGATGTCATTCTGCAGCCTCTGTCGATTCCTCCGTTTCACTTCCAACATGACTTAGATCTCGGGGTGCACCTTAATACTAGCGACGCTATGAAAGCACAAGTCCAAAGGTTCCTCTGAGCGTGTAATTTCTTTCATTGCTGTGGCTGATTGAATTAGCCACTAACGTCCGAAGTGCTCCAAAACATGATTGAGGACCTCTGGTGCCAATTCTCGCACGTTGAATAACGACAGACAGCTTCCAAACGAGGCCTTTCAGAGTCGACTTTGGGTATATTTGACAGACAGACAAGGTCAGGAATTCGTGGTGCGCTGTGACACCAGCGCATCAGATTCTTCCCTGTCTTTGAACCGAGCCGCCCGCGCAAGGAATGCAAATGCGGTACTGCTTTTCGTGGAAGAATCAGAAGGCGGTGACTACACTCTCAAACAGAATGGCATATGATCAGAACCAGGTTCGAGAAAAACTTTACAAAGCTTTGGACAGTAATTAAATGGAATGGCATTACATTTCAATACGAGAGCACATTTGTTCAAGCAAATTCGAAGGCAGGTTTGCAGATGGGAAATTAATAAGAAAGCTAAGTTCTTGTCCATGTAAAACACCGCATTTGAAGAACAAAGCAGTTTCTGCCCAGTTTTGAACTGGGGACCTTTCGCGTGTTAGGCAAATGCGATGACCACTACACTACAGAAACAAGCCTCAACCGACCATGCTACGGCTCCCTGGCATCCAGCACTGAAAGTTGAAGCCATTCTATGTTTAACCTTTCGGTTTTCAATACATCATTGTT
>NW_025178101.1:0-2156 GCF_004010195.1 Chiloscyllium plagiosum | reverse complement strand
GCTTGTTTGGGTTTGTTGCTGAGAAATCAGTGGATTATGTTCATCAGGTACCCATTCTTTTTGAATACACAGTATAGGTGATTTTCCTTTGCCCTGCGTAGTTCCTCGGTGCTGCAGTGTGTGTTTGCTCATTGATATAATGTTCTGCTGCAACGTCTTTGTGGATGTTGGGATGATTGCTTCTGTAGTTCAATATTTGGCCTGTATGTGTTGTTTTCCTGTAGATGTTGGTTTGAAGTTCCCCATTGGCTGTTCGCTATACTGTGACATCTAGGAATGGCAGTTTGTTGTTGTTTTCCTCCTCTTTAGTGAATTTTATGCCAGTAAGGGTATTATTGATGATCTTGAAGGTTTCCTCTAATTTGTTTTGTTTAGTGATGACAAAGGTGTCATCCACGTAGCGGACCCAAAGTTTGGGTTGGATGGTTGGCAGAGTTGTTTGTTCGAGTTTCTGCATTACTGCCTCTGCTAAAACACCCTGGTATCGGAGATCCCATGGGTGTTCCATTGGTTTGTCTGTAGTTTTGTTGTTGAAGGTGAAGTGTGTGGTAAGACAAAGGTCCACTAGCTTGATGATACTGTCCTTGTTGATGAGGTTAGTGGTGTTTGCTGTATGAGTCTTTGGGTCTTCTAATAGTGTAGTCAGTGTTGGTCAGGTTAATGTTGATTGATGTAAACAGGGCTGTTACATCAAAGGAGACCATTATTTCATCCTCTTCTATCTTAGTGTCCATGATGGTTTTCAGGAATTCTTGGGTGGAGTGGATGGAATGGCATGAGTCTTCTACTAAGTGCTTTAGTCTTTGGTGTAGCTCCTTGGTCAATCTGTAAGTTGGTGTTTCAGGTAGTGAGGCTATGGGTCTGAGGGGAGCTCCTGGTTTGTGAATTTTGCGTAATCCATACAAGTGAGGTGTGTTGGATTAATCCTGTCTCATTTTTTTGAAGTCAATCTTATTTATTTCTTCAGATTTCTGAAGTTGTTTGAGTAGGGCTGTGGTTCGGTTCTCTAGTTGTGGGGTCGGGTCTATCGCCACTTGTTGGTAAGTGTTGGCATCTGTAAATAGTGCATTTGCTGTTACAATGTAGTCTTTTTGATTTAGAATGACTGTCAAGCATCCTTTGTCTGCAAGTAGGATAACAATGTTTTTATATTTTTTAAGTCTTTCCAATGCTTTCCTTTCTTGTGTATCGAGTGTATTTCTGTCCTTTTTTCTGCTTAGTTTTGGTACGACTACCTGTCTGATGGTTTGTTGGGTGTCTTCTGTGAGTTGGTTGTCTTTAGTATTGTTGCTAATGCTGCTAAGAAATCTTTCTTGTCCACATCCTGGCAGTTGTAATTTAATCCTCTTACTAAGATGGCTTTTTCAGTGTCTGTTTAGGGTCAGTCAGATAAGTTTTTTATCGGTGCTTCTGTGTTGTCAGTGTTGTTACTTTGTGTAAGTTTGTCTCGTTTTTTCTGCAGGTCTATTTTTTCTCTTTTCTGTGTTTGTCACTGTCTAATATCTGTGGCTTGTTGTATTCTATCTGTCCATTCATGGTCTGTTGCATGAGTGAATAAAGATTTTTTATAAAATTTCCCGGTTGTATTTATGGAGTCTGTTGTGGGCATCATTAATCATTTCCCTAAGCATTCTGCAGCCGTTTTGCTCTGCTATTCTTTTGGCTAGTAGGGTGTTAAGGGGAGGATTGTAATTAAGACATTTAGGTAGTACCTGTTTTCTTAGGCATTTGTGCAGGAAATATAGCTGTTCGCGGGTGGCACTCTGTTGGATAGCATTTGTTTCCCATTTTCAAGCTATTTTTAGCGTATTGTGCCCATAGGTCTTATGGAGTTTTGAGAAGATTTGTAGCTCAGGTTGAGGTTCTGGATGTAGGTTTGCTCGCTGAGCTGAAAGGTTCATTTCTAGATGTTTCATCACCCTACTAGGTAACATCTTCAGTGGGCCTCAGGTGAAGCACTGCTAATAAGATCTGCTTTCTGTTTATATGTTTGGGTTTCTTTGGGTTGGTGGTGTCATTCCCTGTGATGTCATTTTCTGTGGTGAAGTCGCTTCCGGTTCTTTTTCTGCGGGGGTGGTAGATGGGATCTAACTCGATGTGTTCGTTGATAGAGTTCCGGTTGAAATGCCATGCTTCTAGGAATTCTCATGCGTGTC
>NW_025178100.1:0-2156 GCF_004010195.1 Chiloscyllium plagiosum | reverse complement strand
ACTGTTGGAATATTGTGTTCAATCCCGGTCTCCGCGCTACAGGAAGGATGTTGTGGAAGGGGTTTGGAAAAGATTGACAAGGATGTTGGAGGGTTTGAGCTACAGGGAGAGGCTGGACAGGCTGGGGGCTGTTTTCCCTGGAGCGTCGGAGGCTGAGGGGTGACCTTATAGAGGTTTATAAAATCACGAGGGTGGGGTAAATAGACAAGGTCTTTTCCCCCTGGGGTTGGGGGGAGTCCAGAACTAGAGGGGCATAGGTTCAGGGTGAGAGGGGGAAAGATATAAAAGAGACCTAAGGGGCAAGTTTTTCACACAGAGGGTGGTACGTATATGGAATGAGCTGCCAGAGGAAGTGGTGGAGGCTGGTACAATTGCAACATTTAAGAGGCATTTGGATGGGTATATGAATAGGAAGGGTGTTGGCAGGTGGGGACTAGATTGGGGTTGGGATATCTGGGTCGGCACGGACGGGTTGGACCGAAGGGTCTGTTTCCGTGCTGTACATCTCTGTGAGTGAGATAGATAGGTTCCTGAGTGCCAAGGGTCAGGAGGAGAAAGAGGGAGAACGGATTTGAAAAAAACGTCTCAGCACTGATTGAATGGCAGAGCTGATTCGATGGGCCGAATGGCCTGACTTCAGCTCCTGTGTGTGATGTCACCTCTTTCTTTCTCTTGTGTGTGTTTGTGTCCCCCACTGCGAGCAGGGAACATCTACTGGACAGACCAAGGCTTCGATGTGATTGAGGTGGCACGATTAAACGGATCATTCCGCTACGTGGTGATTTCACAGGGTCTGGATAAGCCACGGGCCATAACCGTACACCCGAAGAAAGGGTAATTTCCCCGCCGCTCCCCCCACGGGGGTAACGCGCTGTGACATCTCCCAGCCCTCCCGCTTCCTCACTCGCAACGCCTCGATTTCAATCCTCCCCTCTACACACCTGACTGTTTCCAACGAGAGAGAGAATCTAACCATCGCCCCCTTGACGTTCAATGGCGTTACCGTCACTGAATCACCTTCCCCCCCCCACTATCAACATCCTGGGGGTTACCGTCTCCAACGAGAGAGAGAGAGAATCTAACCATCGCCCCCTTGACGTTCAATGGCGTTACTGTCACAAATCCCCCTCCCCCCTCCCCCGCCCTCCCCATCAACATCCTGGGGGTTCCCATTGAGCAGAAACTGAACTGGGACCCAGCCCCATATCAATCCTGTGGCTACAGGAGCAGGTCAGAGGCTGGGAATCCTGCAGCGAGTGACTCCCCTCCTCTCTCCCACCCACCCCGAAGCCTGTCCCACCATCGACAGGGCACGAGTCAGGAGGGTGAGGGAACACTCCCCAGACAGGGTGGCTGGCCCCCACACACACACACACACTCGAGAACCTCCACACCGTCTGGGAGGGGACAGAGCATCCACCTCGCTCTCCCCCACCCTCCCTCCCCTCGCTGGCAGCTGGGCTCATTAGGAATGCTGGGCTGAGCTCCAACACCGCGCCAGCGCAGAGGGGGCAGCGGGGTCTGCTGTCTACGTATACACACACGCACAGGGAACTCTGTGTCACCCCCTCAGCACTGACCCGTGGTGTGTTTTGTG
The DNA here is from genome assembly GCF_004010195.1 of Chiloscyllium plagiosum. Lineage (NCBI taxonomy): Eukaryota > Metazoa > Chordata > Chondrichthyes > Orectolobiformes > Hemiscylliidae > Chiloscyllium > Chiloscyllium plagiosum. Next base: position 559 of record NW_025178100.1, on the reverse strand, counting down.
TTTGCGGTGTAGCTACCTCTTCTGGACTGAGTGGGGTCAGTATCCTCGGATTGAGAGATCCCGTCTGGATGGCTCCGACCGGTTGGTCCTGGTGAATGGTAGTATCAGCTGGCCCAACGGCATTTCTATTGATTACCCGGTGAGTGCACTCTGTTCCGAGGCAAGGTGGGGGGGGGCGGGGGCTGAATGGCCTCCTGCTGTTCCCTGTGTGACAGGAGGGAGGGGGGCTGAATGGCCTCCTGCTGTTTCCCCTGTGTGACAGGAGGGAGGGGGGCTGAATGGCCTCCTGCTGTTCCCTGTGTGACAGGAGGGAGGGTGGCTGAATGGCCTCCTGCTGTTTCCCCTGTGTGACAGGAGGGAGGGGGGCTGAATGGCCTCCTGCCGTTGCCCCTGTGTGACAGGCTGGAGGAGAGTGGGGGGCTGAATGGCCTCCTGCTGTTCCCCTGTGTGACAGGCTGCAGGAGGGAGTGGGGCTGAATGGCCTCCTGTTCCCGTGTGTGTGACAGGCTGGAGGAGGGAGGGGGGCTGAATGGCCTCCTGCTATTCCCTGTGTGACAGG
>NW_025178099.1:0-2156 GCF_004010195.1 Chiloscyllium plagiosum | reverse complement strand
ACCTGGAATATCCCGACAACCCTTGTTGTACAGTGGGACAACATGAGCAACCTTCCAGTCCTCCAGCTCATCACCTGTATTTCAGGATGCCACAAAGATATCTGTCAGGACCCCAGCTATTTCATCTTTCGCCTTCCTAAGCAACCGGGGATAGATCCCATTCGGGTCTGGGGATTTGTCCACCTTAATAACCTCTAGCATACCCAACACATCTTCCCTACGTATGCCAACGTGATCCAGACGAATCAAACTTTGATCTCTAATCTCAAGATTCATCATGTTCATCTCCTCAGTGAACACTGATGCAAAGTACTCATTCAGAATCTCACCCATTCTCTCAGGTTCGGCACACAGCAATTCCTTCATTATCGTTTGGTGGACCAATCCTTTCTCTAGTTATCCGCTTGCTCCTGAAATAAGAATAAAATGCTTTGGGATTTTCCTTAATTCTGCTTGCTAAAGCTATTTCACGACCCACTATTATTGTGGCGCATGAAACTGACAGCATCATAACCACATGATAAACAAAATCAGCGCCCATCTGTGAGAGATTCACATTGGTAATTGAATAAGGAAGAAACAGTTTTAAACTGAGAGTAGATGAAATTAAATGAAGTTTAAGGATAGTATTAATGAAAGGTGTTATGATTGGCTCTGATTGTACTGGATAGTGAAGCTTACCCAATGGAATGAATGGCGAATGTCTGTGCCAATTTTGCAATGTCTCTTGATGCTGTGATCTGTATATTTCTGGTCAAAATTTCCTGTTCACTGACAACCTCACCAAGATGCATCCAGATCTTGAGTTGGGCATATCAGTCTCACATGCCAGTTTGGGAGACAAGGCAATATATAAATCACCAAAATAGGTTAAAAAGAAACGTATCTAAGTTCCCAAGAATTTTTGAGTCATAGTTTCTGCTTCACCAGTCCATGGCAACCATAATCTCGCAAGACACCCTTCCTAAACCGGCAAAGTTGGGCTTAATCTCAACTGTCCATACAGCGGGCAGGGCTACTCCCTTGGTATTAAAACCTGGCCAATGTTTCACTTTTCCATGTTGCATAGAATTACTCACAAAATACAGCACAGAAACACTCAATGGGGACAATGGGAAAGGATAATGTTGATCTTGAGTGCCCCTCTACCTGCACTGGGAGAGTTGAATAAAACTCACAATGCTATCAGAGTAGGATTGTCCCAACAGCAGGGGAAGAGGGACAGAGACTGATGTCTTCACAGCAGGGTAAGTGAGGAAAATGAGAGGGAGAGAAGGTCAGTACAAGGTCCTCTTCTCCATTGTCTTTAAAGGAGAGTCCTGGGAAATTGTAGGAATTGATATCTCCCTTGAGAACCGGTTTACTTCAGTGATGCGTGCAGTGTGTCTTACACAAACAGCAAATTTTCCTTAGAAATATATCGGAACATTACAAAATGAACAGCCATTAACTAGAAGCCATGACTGGGCACTAGTTATGAGTCAGCTCTGCCAGGTCAGAATTCTCCATCTCCTCAAGTGAGCTTGCCCGTTGGGGCGCAGAATTAGTTCATTCATCCTGCAGGTTAGAAAAACAGAAACTCTCAGATGTTTTATAAACTATATTGGCTAATTGGCCAAAGCTGGATAAAAGGCTTAAACAGTTGTTAGAATGGGCAAACTCTCTGGATGCATTTAGAAGTGGTTGGAGTGCATGATTTTCTTCAAAAACGTCATTTTGATTTAACACTCTCCCTTACCCTCTACCATTTCCTTTTGATATTTTTGATTTGCCCCTGGTGGGTAGTGCTTGGTAAATGTTTGATTTGTGACGTGGGTGATTTGATGGCTGTTGAATTCAAAGAAAACTGGGTAAAATCTTACTGATATGAATGTTCCAGTCTCACATAATGACCATGAAATTGAAAGTGCAAATATATAACTGAGACAGCTTTGTGCTGCTTGCAATGGAAGACAGGTCATTGGTTTCTTAACTCAACACATTCAAATGGTTTACTGGAGATGTGAAGTGTTCTGTCTGAGCAACTGCATGTGTCGTGTTAGGATCACAACACCCTATTTTCTGATATAGGGAGCAAGAGAGTGCAGCTCTGACAGAGGGATAAAAGAACATGGTCAATCTCAACCATCCTCAGTGTTCACAGGTGGAGTCGTATC
>NW_025178098.1:1064-2156 GCF_004010195.1 Chiloscyllium plagiosum | reverse complement strand
CCTACCTCCCTCTCCCTCCCCTACCTCCACGTCTTTGATGCTGTTGTCGAGAGTGACTCGGAGTTGAGTGATGAGGTGATCCTTTTCCTGCAGTGAGGCCATTCTCTCCCTCTCCCTCCTGCTGCCCAGCTCCTTCAGGTTCTTACACTGAGCTGCCAGCTGCTCAGCTGCAGCGTCCTTCACCTTCAGCGTCCCGCCCAGCATCTGGCAGAGGGAGAGGGAGAGGGTGACAGGCTGTCCCAGCTGAGAGATGAGGATGGTCCTGGAGGCTCGGGGACAGAACGGGAGGCAGGGAGCTGGGGAAGGGGGCACACACACACACACACACACTCTCTCTCTCCCTGGAGACATTCCCTCCCGGGGGGTGGTAGTGGGGGAGGCTGAGGGAGCACCCAGCTCCCTCTGGGATAACAGGTGTGACAAACTCAGAAAGGGGGACAGAGAGTGAACAGGCTGGTCATAAAACCCAAATCAATCAATCAATCACAGGATTGGGGTAGCACAGCAGGCCATTCAGCCCATCACTTCTACACTGGTTCTATCCCCCAGTTCCCAGTCTCCTGCCCTTTCCCCCGTATCCCTGCCACCCATGTCTATCTAATGTCCCTTTGGAATACCCCCAGCTCCTGCCCCAGGGTTATGGCTTGGGAAACAAGGGCAGCGGGGGGGGGGGGGGAGGGTAAATAGATACACCAATCGAGTTTGCTGTCTCAATATGTGTCTGTGGTATTATAAGGCACTCCCCAGTGTTAGTCGGATGGTTAGGGTGGAGGGGAACGTGGCGGAATTAGAGTCATAGAGATGTACAGCACGGAAACAGACCCTTCGGTCCAACCCGTCCATACTATCCCAGATATCCCAACCCAATCTAGTCCCACCTGCCAGCACCCGGCCCATATCCCTCCAAACCCTCCTATTCATATACCCATCCAGATACCTCTTAAATGTTGCAATTATACCAGCCTCCACCACTTCCTCTGGCAGCTCATTCCATACACGTACCACTCTCTGTGTGATAAAGTTGCCCCTTAGGTCTCTTTTATATCTTTCCCCTCTCACCCTAAACCTATGCCCTCTAGATTGGATTCCCCC
>NW_025178098.1:0-926 GCF_004010195.1 Chiloscyllium plagiosum | reverse complement strand
CCTGTACAGCCACAACATGACCTCCCAACTCCTGTACTCAATACTCTGACCAATAAAGGAAAGCATACCAAACACCTTCTTCACTATCCTATCCACCTGCAACTCCACTTTCAAGGAACTATGACCCTGCACTCCAAGGCCCCTCTGTTGGGTGAGTGTTGGGAGAGGTTTGAGGGAGTTTGTGCTGGATTGAGGGGCAGGAGGGGGTGAGTAGGGTGGGAAGGTGGGGGGGGGTAACTCACATGAATCATTTCCTCATTCCTTGCCACGACCTCGGTGAGGCGTTTCAGATCCTGGTCCTTCTGTCGGAGTGCCGTTCGCAACCGCTCAGCCTCGACGTCTCTCTCCTGAACAGCAGCAGAATTCTCAGTGGCAACACGCTTCAAACACAACAACAACCAGAAAAATAAAATCAACACAAACCACCTTCCTCACACACACACACACACACACACCCGATTCTAACGCGGCTGATCGACTGCAGGGGCAGCAGCGACAACTCCTGGGTGGGGGTGGGGGGGGGGGGATAGGACGGGAGCAGGCACAATGGGACAAATGGCCTCACTCTATACTGATTCTGCCTTGAAATAGCGCCCAGAGCTGATGGAGAGTCAGCCTTCGAGAGATCCTGAGGTGCACACCCATTCCCCTTTCGCTCTCACCGGGGCTGGGATTGGGGGAGGGGGGGTATCTGTCCAGTTCAGAGTGTGAATCGAGCAGGTTAATGCAGGATTCAGTACCTCAGCAACCCCTACTGTAGCATTACCCCAGCCTCTGAGCCAGGAGGAAATGGGGAAAGGTGTGTCAGCGATCAGAGATAGAGGGAGCAGTACTCAGTCCATCCGTTAGAGTGGGCATCAAGACCAAGGGTCAGACTGTGCTCAGAGGTAAAACAGAGAGAGAGAGACAGAGACAGAGAGAGAGAC
>NW_025178097.1:0-2156 GCF_004010195.1 Chiloscyllium plagiosum | reverse complement strand
ACAGGGGATGTCAGGGAAATAAACAGTGATGTCATCACAAGACCCCACATAACAGGAGGTACTGGTGGCTTTTAAATGCATATAAGGGAGACAATTCCATGGGAACTAATCAAGCACATCCCAGGATATTGTGCGAAGCTCAGGAAGAAATTGTGGGTCCTATAAAGAGATTCTTATATCACTGACAGCCACGGGTGATGAGCAGGGAGCCTGGAGGGTAGCTAATGTTGGGCCAGAGTTGAGGAAAGGCTGCGAGGGAATAAGGGAGACAATTCCATGGGAACTAATCAAGCACATCCCAGGATATTGTGCGAAGCTCAGGAAGAAATTGTGGGTCCTATAAAGAGATTCTTCTATCACTGACAGCCACGGGTGATGAGCAGGGAGCCTGGAGGGTAGCTAATGTTGGGCCAGAGTTTAGGAAAGGCTGCGAGGGAAAGCCAGGGAGATAAACACCAATTATCTTGATATCAGTGGTGCGTACATTGTTGGAAGCGATTCTGCAGGACAGGAGTTACATGCATTTGCAACGGCAAGGATTGATTAGGGATAGTCAGCACAGCTTTGGAGTACTGCATAAAATTCTGATCATCCTGATTGAAGAAGCATTTCCTGAAACTGTAAGTGGAGCAAATATTGAAGAAGCTGTTAATGATGCTGGAGGGTTTGACAGTATCGGAGAGGCTGGATATGCTGGAAAGCAACATGGGGGGATGAGATAGATTTGGCAGATAAGGATAAGGAGAATGCAAATAACTTTCTACAGCATACAACTACTCAAAAACAATTGGCCAGACACTAGGGCTCCTCAAAGATCAGTGAGGCCATCCAAGTGTAGACACACAGGAGATGGGCGAGGGCCTAAATGAGCATTTGGGCAGGTCCATGGAGAGGAGAAGGTTTGAAGGGATATGGATCAAATACAGGGAAATGCGATTCGTTCAGGGTCTCTGGACAGCTTGGACTAGTTGGACCAAAGAACCGTTTCTGTGCAGCATGGCTCTACCTCCAGTTATTGAGGAAGGAGACTACTGAGATAAGGCATGTTGTAGACACTGAAGAAAGTTACAGATATAGGGATTTTAGTCTGGAATGCAGTATGTTTCAAATATGTGAAGGGACTATTGGGAAAGGAGGAGGTTACAGGGACAGGAAATGTTATTGGAGTTAAAATTTATTGAAGACGCTGGTCCGCAAGACTTGCCACAGATACAGTGCTGCGGAGTAGTGAGTCTCAGAACAACAGAACTGACAGTAGGAGCAGTGACTGAACCTGGCGTGCACCTGTACTATATTCCCCCTCCAGCACTGTATCTGTGTCATCTTTTGTTAGCCGATGTTTGGAGCTCTCTCATTCCTCTCTTCTCTGTTCACTGTGAGTGATCTTACCTCACTGCAGGATTTATTGAAGACGCCAGGTCTCCCTGCCCTTTGTCTCTCTGGCTGACCAACCATCTTCAATGTGGTGGTGGACAAGACACCCAGTAGTTGGGAAGTCTACTGAGTCAGGAAATTCCTGAGTACCGACAGGAGGCAGAGAAATAGACAGAATGGGAAATTAGACTGATGCAGTGAGGGTTACATAGGGAGAATAGCACCGAGTCCCAGAGAGATCTGGAAAATCCCAGTCTCCCTCCCAGGCCTGTGCTGTTGCGTCTCTCTGGTTTGGAGGATTCTGTTAGCTCAAGATCTGGAGTAGCTCCAAAAGCGAGAGACACTGACAGAGGCAGCATTTAGACCCTCACAGTGAGGGATACCACATGGACAGAGACTGAGTGCTATCAGCAGAGTGCAGGAAGATTTCATAATGAAACAATTATATCAGAAGAACAGGTTTAGGTTCCTGATGCACTGGTATCAGTGCTCAGCAATGAGCAGGTGAAGTAATGGCCTAGTGGTATTATTGCAAGAGCATGTATCTAAAACATCACCCAATGTTCACTGGAGTCAGGTTTGAATCCCATCATCAGAACTGGTGGAATTTGCAGTCAATACTTTTTTAAAATTGCAATTACCAATCCAATAATAAGTACGAAACTATTGCTGACGTCCAAAATAATGTTTGTTCATCAAAAAGACACTTGGGGACATCTGCCATCCTCACGTGGTCTGCACGACATACTCACAGCAAAGTGATTGCCTCTCAATTACCCTCT
>NW_025178096.1:0-2156 GCF_004010195.1 Chiloscyllium plagiosum | reverse complement strand
GTTTGTCTGCTCGGCCCTTGTGGATGAAGTTGCTGGGGATATCCGTTCCTGGTGAAGCCTATGTAGACGTGTTCTTCTTCCTTTCACAGGTCGGCAGTGCTGCAGTGTGTAGTCACCCTTTTGAACAGCGTCCTAATGCAGCTTCTCTTGTCTGTGTTTTGATGGTTGTAGTTCAGGGTCTGGTCTGGGGGTGTGGATTTTCTTTACACTTTTGTAGCACATCCCCCGTTCTTTGTCCTTTCTCCCATAGACCGTCAGCTTCCAGTTTCCTGTCACTTCAACCTCCCACTGTGTTCCCATGACATTTCAGTCTCTGATTTGCTGCAGTGCTCCCACAAGGCACAGCTTCAACCTCCCACTGTGTTCCCATGCCATTTCAGTCTCTGATTTGCTGCAGTGCTCCCACAAGGCACAGCACGAGCTGGAAGAGCGGAACCTCATTTTCTCCTGAGAGACCGTGCTGCCTTCAGGACCCAACGCCGAGTTCAATCATTTTAGAACCTGTCCACCTTCTTCCACGATCTGTACCCGCCCACTCATTCCATCAGTTCCGAAGACGGATCGTTGGGCTCAAAACATTATCTCTCCTTTCTCTCCACAGATGGACGAGACCTGCTGGTTTTGTTCATTTGAAAATGAGCAAAATGAGCAGGGAGACAGAATGAGAAGCACTGTTCTGGAAACTCTTTTGCTGCTTGCAATTCTGAGAACAATGGCGAATGTATTTCACAATGAGCAAGTCTCAGCTGGTTCAGGAGGTGCTGGAGCCAGCGGCCTGTGGCTCGTTGGTCTAGGGGTATGATTCTCGCATTGGGTCTTCTAACGGGCAGACTTGCTAGAGATCCCGGCTTTCTTGACTTGTGCAAAAATGCCCGATTAAACTTCTCAAAAAGCACCTTCGTTAAACGAGGCTGGGCTCCCTGGAGTACGAATGGGGAAGGAAGCGGGGAAGTGAAATGATTGGAGATAGCGTTGAACAGGTTGACGTGAGTGGTCCCGTGTTTGAGGAAGGTCAGCCATGAAGGTAGTTTGGAAAATTGGGACAGCTCTCCTCGGAGAACAGAAGTTTGAAATCCGGCGTGGCAAGTTTTCCAAGTCATGAGGGGACTAGAGATTGGAAATAATATCGTGAAAGTGTTCCCACGCCTGAAAGGATCGAGAACGATTCGGCAGCGTTTTAAATTCATGAGGAAAAGAAGTAAAAGTGACATTCAGAAGAACGTTTTCGTACAAGGAATGGTTAGGGTCAGTAAATCCCTGTCTGACAGTGATAAAGAGGCAGATTCAATGGACACAAAATTGAATTCGGTGGTCATGTTCGACCAACAGAATGTTCATATTAACAGAGCCTCCACACCTCTGCGCAGCAGTATATGACATAACAGCAGTGGAGATCTTTGATATGTGTCTGGAACGTGCATGCCAGGTGCCTGTCGAAAAGCTGAAGGGATCTGAGAAAACGGGTGGCATGCGAAATACAGAGTGGCGCCACGAAAGCGTGCGGGCCCCACAGCCCAGAGGCCCATAGCTCGAACCCATCCTCTATTGCTATTGCTCAAACTCTCCTTGAGCAGCTTTCCTTTGTCGTGAGTCTCTGTTCTATATCTTGCCTTTGCATCTGCTCCCCAAAACTTCGAGTGTCTGAGTGACATGTATCGTACTGATACACTCGCCAAATTCACGCAGGCGAAGTGACTCGCTTCTGGAGGTCTGAGTGGTCTTCTCCTGTTCTCCGTCGAGTTCCGCTGAAGTGAATTGTGAAACCACTTTTCTGAGATGTCAATGAGCTGATAAAGTTGAAACACATGCCTTACGTTTTTGTCCATTCCCTGCAGTAATTCGCCATGCCGGTTAGGACGTGAATGATAAGACGGTCGGCATGTCAGAAACCGCATTACGACTCAGACACATTCCCCCACGGTTAAGACAAATCACCGATTGTGAATAACTTCAGAGAGAGGCAAGTGACAGACAGTCGCCGTGGACTCGATGGGCTGAACGGCTTCTGTCCTGGCGAGAACGATGCTACGTGTTTATGCCGTCCCACTGCCTGTCTCTGGGACAGAGAGGCTGAGGGAGCAAAACTACTTCATTTTTAACCTCAGCTCAGGGCCGTGGGGATCACTCTCAGTGAGTGAAGGTTTCACTCGTATTCT
>NW_025178095.1:0-2156 GCF_004010195.1 Chiloscyllium plagiosum | reverse complement strand
TGCCAGTGCCCACAAGCGACCTTGTAAACCTACTTCTGACCTCACTACCCTCAACATCCTGTACACTGGACCAACAATTCAGATTCCCATTTTCCTGCTGCATTAATTTAAGACTTCTCCACAAAGAGTATTATCAAATCCCAGCGCCCAACCCCACCCCCCACTCACCCCACGGGACATTGGCACCCGTCTAGTTCAGGTGAAGGCCATCCTGTTTGAAGAGGTCCCACCTTGCCCAGAAAGAGCTCCAATTATCCAAACTCCAAAACCCTTCCTCCTGCACCATCGCTGTAGCCATATGTTCAGCTCCACCCTCTTCCTATTCCTTGCTTCACTAGCACGTGGCACAGGCAACAATCCAGAGATAACCACTGTTTGTACCAGCTCCAAGCTTCCGCCCGACCTCCCTGAATTTCTGCCTTAGATTCCCACTTTATTTCTACTTATGTTGTTGGTGCCGATGTGGACCATGACTTGGGGCTGCTCATCCTCTCCTCAAGGATCGTTAAAACATGATCAGAGACATCACGTACCCTGGCACCTGGGAGGCAACACACCAATTCTCTCTCGTTCCCACAAAACCTCTGAACTGTTCCACATTATCGAGTCCCCAGTGACTAAAGTTCTTCTGTTCCTCTTCCCCTCTCGATAACAGGGACAGATTGTGCGCCAAAGACCGGTTCCGCATTTCTTACCCCTGGGAAGTAATCCTTCCCATCAATATCCAAAACGGTATACTTGGTATTGAGGGGAACCGCCAAAGGACCATCCTGTACTAACTTTCAGGTTCCCTTTCTTACCGCTGAAGGTAACCAAACTACCTTCTTCACGTAGCTGTCGAGTAACTACCTCCCAATAGCGGTTCTCAATAATCCCCTCTACCTCCCGAATAATCTAAAAGTTCATCCAGATCCGGCTCCAGTTCCCTAACACGGTTCTCGAGGAACTAGAGTTGGGTGCACTTTCCACAAATGAAGTCAGCAGGGACACTAGAGGCGACCCATGTCACCCCACATACTGCAGGAGGAATATTCAACTGCCCGAACCTCCATTCCCACTCTTCTAAATTCCATTTGTCACTTTACCAACCAATGCACAGTATTTTCTTTTTTTGTTGCGAGGAGGAGGATGGGTGAGAGGCAGTACCCGAGTAGTGTTTGGTAAAGGAGCCACCCAAATATGTAAACTCGTGACCTCTTCGACTGGCTTCAGAAACTGAAAAAGCCTGAACTAAGAGAAATTTAAACTGTACACTCTCAATCAATAGATTGAATTCAACCAAAACAAAACAGTCAATGTCATCATTTATATAAATTATTTGGATGTGAGGTTAAGCGGTATTGTTAGTAAGTTTGGAGATGACACGAAAATCGGCGGTGTAGTGGACAGCAAAGAAAGTTATCTCGTATTACAACTGGTTCTTGATGACATGAGCCAATGCGGTGAGGAGTGGCAGATGGAGATTAGTTTAGATAAATGAGAGGTGCTGCATTTTGGGAAAGCTAACCTCAGCAAGAGATATACACTTAATGGTAATGCCATAGGGAGTATTGATGAACAAACTGACCTTGGGGTGTAGGTTCATAGGTCCGTGAAAGTTGAGTCACAGGTAGATAGGAGAGTGAAGAAGCCGTTTGGTATGATTTCCTTTATGATTAGATTATATGAGATTACTTACACTGTAGAAATAGGTCCTTTGGAACGACAAGTTCCGAACCTCCTAAGAGTAACCAACCCAGACCCATTACCCTATATTTACCCCTTCACCTAACACTATGGACAATTTAGTATGACCAATTAACCTAACCGGCACATTTTTGGACTGTGGGAGGAAACCGGAGCACCCGGAGGAAGCCCACGCTGAAACGGGGAGAATGTGCAAACTCCACACAGACAGTTGCCTGAGGTGTGAATTGAATCCGGGTCTCTGGTGCTGTGAGGCAGCAGTGCTAACCATTGTACTACCGTGCCGCCTATTTGTCAAAGGATTGAGGATGGGAGTTGGGAGGTCGTATTGCGGCTGAAGAGAACTTTGGTCATGCCACGTTTGGAATATTGCATGCAATTCTGGTTTCCTTCCTATGGGAAGGTTGTCGTGAAACTTGAAAGAGTTCTGAAAAGACTTACAAGGATATTGCCAGGGTTGGATGATTTTA
>NW_025178094.1:1584-2155 GCF_004010195.1 Chiloscyllium plagiosum | reverse complement strand
GCTACAGAGAAACATAGATAAGCTGCAGAGCTGCGCTGAGAGGTGGCAAATGTAGTTTAATGTGGACAAGTGTGAGGTGATGCACTTTGGTCGGAGGAACAGGAATTCAAAGTACTGGGCTTATGATAAGATTCTTGGTAATGTAGATGAGCAGAGAGATCTTGGGGTCCAGGTACACAAATTCTTGAAAGTTGCCTCCCAGGTTGACTGTGTTGTTAAGAAGGCATCAGTAGAGGGATCGAGTTCTGGAACCATGAGGTTATGCTACATCTGTACAAATCTCTAGTGCGGCCGCACTTGGAGTATTGTGTACAGTTCTGGTCACCACATTATAAGAAGTATGTGAAAGCTTTGGAAAGGGTGCAGAAGAGATTTACTAAGATCTTGCCTGGTATGGAGAGAAGGTCTTCGAGGGAAGTCTGAGGGACTTGAGGCTGTTTTCGTTGGAGAGAAGGAGTTTGAGACGTGACTCAATAGAGACATATAAGATAATCAGAGGGTTAGATAGGGTGGACAGGGAGAGCCTTTTTCCAAGTATGGTGATGGCGAGCACGAGGGGGCATAGCTTTAA
>NW_025178094.1:0-1501 GCF_004010195.1 Chiloscyllium plagiosum | reverse complement strand
AGGGTATGGAATGCTTTGCCTGCAATGGTAGTAGATTCGCCAACTTTAAGTAAATTTAAGTCGTCATTTGACAAGCATATGGACGTACATGGAATAGCGTAGGTTAGATAGGCTTCAGATTGGAATGACAGTTCGACACAACATTGAGAGCCGAAGGGCCTGTACTGCGCTGTATTGATCTATGTTCTATGAACACCCTGCCGACTGATCTTAAACGGATATACGCAAAAACGAACATGCATACACAACCCTCCATATCACCCTGTCTCCTGCCAGTAAGCACATAGATACAGGAATACAGACACTATACTCTCCTCCACCACCTGTCTCCTGCCTTTAAGCAGGTATATACACAAACACACAAACACACACACATACACATCCCTCCACCACCACCTCGTTTCCTGCCGTTTATCAGATAGACACAGAAACACACACGCACAACGCTCCACCACCACACTCTCTCCAGCCCTTAAAACAGATATACACAGAAACACGCACACATCCCTCTACCATCACCCTGTCTCCTGCCCTTAAACAGATGTACAGAGAAACACACATATATAAAAAACGCTCCACCACCACACTGTTTCCTGCAATTAATCAGATCTACACAGAAACAGACACACACAGCCCTCCACCATCACCAGTCTGTCTCCTATCATTAGGAAGATACTTACAGAAAAACATACACATCCCTGTACCACCACCCTAACACCAGCATTAAACAGACAGACGGAGAGAGAAAAAAACACACACAGACAACCCTCCACCAACACTCTGTCTCCTGGCATTAAACAAATATACACGTAAACACACACACACCCCTCCGCCACCACCACACTGTCTCCTGCCATTTAACAGATATGCACAGAAACACACACACACAAACCTCCACCACTAATTGTGTCTCCGACCAATAAGCACTTAGACGCAGAAACACAGACATATATCCTCCACCACCACCCTGTCTCCTGCCATTAAAAGGATATACGCAGAAACACCCACATGCACAACACTCCATGAACACCTTGCCTCCTGCATTGGACAGATGTACACAATAACATACACACACCAAACTGTCTCGTGCCATTAAGCACGTATGCACAGAAACACACACGCACACTCACTCAAACCTCCTTGACCACCCTGTCTCCTGTCACCTGTCATCAAACAGTTATACACGGAAATATACACGCACAAACTTCCACGAACACACTGCCTACTGCTCTTAAACAGATATACACAAAAACGCACATGCATACACAATCCTCCACCACCAGCCTATCTCCTGCAATTAAATAGATATACGCAGAAACACACACACAAGCACAACATTCCATGAACAACATGCCTCCTGCTATTGAGCAGATATATGCAGGAACACACACACAATCCTCCATGACCACCTTGTCTCCTGCCACTGAACAGGTAGACACAGAAATACACACACCAACACCCTGTCTCTAGCCCTTAAATAGACATACATAGAATCACACGC
>NW_025178093.1:0-2155 GCF_004010195.1 Chiloscyllium plagiosum | reverse complement strand
GGGATTCTCAAGACAATGAAGATGTTCATCGGAAATAACACAAAGAACTGCGGATGCTGAGGATCTGAAATGAAAACAGAAAGTGCTGGAGAAACTCAGCAGGTCTGGCAAACCCTGTGGAGAGAAAGTCGAGTTATTGTTTCTATATTTCTATTTGTTCAGTGACCCTTGTTCAGGACTGTTCTGAAAATGGGTCAATGGACTCAACTCTGCTTTCTCTCCGTAGATGCTGCCAGACCTGCTGAGTTTCTCCAGGAAGATGTTCCTCTAGCTCTACTCCACACTGTTACAGAACAGCTTTACCCTATGCCAGTTTTCGAAGGGCTGCAGGCTGTGAACCCGATTTCCCCTTTCCCAGGCTCGAACCCCACCAACCAGAAACAGAGCCCTGCAACTGGGGAGAAGGAACCTCAGACTGAAAATCCCGAATCCCGACTGAAAGCACAGAAGGTGGTGATTTGGTCCATCGAATCTGTACCTGGTGTTTCAAAGAGCAATCTACTGAGGGTCCCCTCCTTTGCTCTGTCCTTATAGAATCAGACAGCACGGACTCATCTTCTGGCAATCCTTCTCCTTCAATTATTTATTCCATTCCATTTTAAAATTTAATCCTGAATGTGCACCCACTGCACTATCAGCCATTACATTTCACAGGCGAGCTGCAGATTATATTAAACTGTTTCTCCTTATATCACCTCTGCCCCTTTTTCTAAATCTGTGTTCCCTGATGAACCATCCTTCAGCTATTGGAAACAGATTCTATTCCTTTGCTCGATCAAAACCCTTCACTGTTTTAAATACCTTTATCAAGTCTCCCCTTGGCCTTCCCTTCCACAGTCTCTCTGCTGTTCTTTCCTCAGTCCATTTGACCCTTCCCTGACTCCATGACTTTGACCTTCTGACCTCAGACCCTCCTGCTCCTGTACTCGAATCCTCTTGCTGCGAAGGCCAGTGTACCATTTACCTTCTTCCCCACCTGCTGCTCCTCCAGGCTTCCTTTCAGTGACTGGTGTAGAAGGACACCCAGGTCTCATTGCACCACCCCCTTCCCCAATTTATCACCATTCAGATAATGATCGGCCTGTCTGTTTTTGCTACCAAAGTGAACAATCTCACATTTATCCACTTTATACTGTGTCTGCCATGTACTTGTCCAAAACATACTGCAGCTTCTCTGCATCCTCCTCACAGCTCACCCTCCCACACAGCTTTGTATCATCTGTAAACTTGGAGATATGGCACGTAGTTTCCTCATCGGAATCATTCATGTCCATTGTGAATAGCTGGGGCCCAAACACTAATCCCTGCAGTACCCAACACTGCCTCCCACAAAGAAAAAGACCCATTTTGTCCCACCTGTTGTGGATTCGGTCAGTTTAACACTTCGGCCTCCCTAATCCCTCTTGGGAATGTCACACAAGATGGAAACTGGTGACGAGGATAAAACAGCTTTGAGATCGACCGGATCGATAAACTGACTCATCAGGAAAGAAAAGCAGAATCGTGGACCTCACTGTAGATCTCAGAGGCATTTTGATAAAATGAAGGAAAATCATCAAAAGACACTCTCGCTGCACTGAAGCAGGTACGGTCAGGAAATAAACCAAATTCACCCGAGGGAAGAGGGGAACAGTGCAGAAGAAGCTCACCATGGGCCCCACCCTGAAAGGACACTGTGAGTACCAACTACCCTACACCGAGGGAAATGGTTACAGCTCAAGGTGTAGTGTTGGAAAAGAAACAGGCAGCCTCAGGAATACCTTATTTTAAACAGGAACAAGTGAACCAGCGTTAAACATTTAGCTCCAGGGGACCATGAGGTGAAAATACTGAGAGCTGGTACTCGCACTCAGAGATTTTCATATTTTGTTCAAGCTGACAAAATTGAAGCAGATATAGTCATCCTTGTTCTTGAGTATTATGGGATGAGGAGAGGCTTTTAACTTCCTGAGGAGTCTGGGACAGCCAGAGAAGCCGGGTTCCAAAACTTATAAAGAAATAATAGGAATCCTCCAGAACCATTTTTCACCAAAATCATTGGGGATTGCTGAAAGGTTCAGATTGCATAAATATAACCAGCAAGATGGTGAGTCTGTCTCCCAGTTTGTAGCAACTTCAAAACCATTAGCAGAATGTTGTGAATTTGGAGACAACT
>NW_025178092.1:0-2155 GCF_004010195.1 Chiloscyllium plagiosum | reverse complement strand
TCTATTCCCCAGTGTGTATTTCCCAGTGTCTATTCCCCAGTGTGTATTCCCAAGTGTCTATTGCCCAGTGTGTATTCCCCAGTGTCTATTCCCCAGTGTGTATTCCTCAGTGTGTATTTCCCAGTGCATATTCCCCAGTGTCTATCCCCACTGTCTATTCCCCAGTGTCTATTCCCCAGGGTCTATTCCCTAGTGTCTATTGGCCAGTGTCTATTGGCCAGTGTCTATTCCCCAGTGTCTATTCCCCTGTGTTTATTCCCCAGTGTTTATTCCCCAGTGTCTATTCCCCTGTGTCTATTGCCCAGTGTGCAACCCCCAGTGTGTATTCTCCAGTGTCTACTTCCCAGTGTCTATTCCCCAGTGTGTATTTCCCAGTGTCTATTGCCCAGTGTCTATTCCCCAGGTCTATTCCCTAGTGTCTATTCCCCTGTGTCTATTGCCCAGTGTTTATTCCCCAGTGTCTATTCTCCAGTGTCTATTCCCCTGTGTCTATTGCCCAGTGTGCAACCCCCAGTGTGTATTCTCCAGTGTCTACTTCCCAGTGTCTATTCCCCGGTGTGTATTTCCCAGTGTGTATTCCCCAGTGTGTATTCCCCAGTGTCTATTCCCCAGTGTGCAACCCCCAGTGTGTATTCTCCAGTGTCTACTTCCTCTTTTCCCAGTGTGTATTTCCCAGTGTCTACTCCCCAGTATCTATTCCCCAGTGTCTATTCCCCAGTGTCTATTTCCCAGTGTCTAGTCCCCAGTGTCTATTCCACAGCGTCTATTCCCCAGGGTCTATTCCCTAGTGTCTATTCCCCAGTGTCTATTCCCCAGTGTCTACTCCCCAGTATCTATTAGCCAGTGTCTATTCCCCAGTTTCGATTCCGCAGTGTCTATTCCCCAGTGTGCAACCCCCGTGTGTATTCTCCAGTGTCTACTTCCCAGTGTCTATTCCCAGTGTCTATTCCCCAGGGTCTATTCCCCAGGGTCTATTCCCTAGTGTCTATTGCCCAGTGTCTATTCCCCAGTGTCTATTCTCCAGGGTCTATTCCCTAGTGTCTATTCCCCAGTGTCTATTCCCCAGTGTCTATTCCCCAGTGTATATTCCCCAGTGCGTATTCCCCAGTGTGTATTTCCCAGTGTCTATTCCCCAGTGTGTATTCCCCAGTGTCTATTGCCCAGTGTGTATTACCCAGTGTCTATTCCCCAGTGTGTATTCCCCAGTGTCTATTCCCCAGCGTCTATTCCCAGTGTGTATTTCCCAGTGTCTACTCCCCATTATCTATTCCCTAGCGTCTATTCCCCAGGGTCTATTCCCTAGTGTCTATTCCCCAGTGTCTACTCCCCAGAATCTATTCCCCAGTGTCTACTCCCCAGTTTCGATTCCGCAGTGTCTGTTCCCCAGTGTCTATTATCCAGTGTGTATTCCCCAGTGTGTATTCCCCAGTGTGCAACCCCCAGGGTGTATTCTCCAGTGTCTAGTGTGTATTCCCAGTGTGTATTTCCCAGTGTGTATTTCCCAGTGTCTACACCCCAGTCTATATTCCTCAGTGTGTATTCCCCAGTGTGCAACCCCCAGGGTGTATTCTCCAGTGTCTACTTCCCAGTGTCTATTCCCAGTGTGTATTTCCCAGTGTCTACAACCCAGTCTATATTCCTCAGTGTGTATTCCCCAGTGTAGATTCCCCAGTGTCTATTCCCTAATGTCTATTCCCCTGTGTCTATTCCCCAGTATCTATTCCCCAGTGTCTATTATCCAGTGTGTATTCCCCAGTGTGCAACCCGCAGTGTGTATTCTCCAGTGTCTACTTCCCAGTGTCTATTCCCCAGTGTGTATTTCCCAGTGTCTATTTCCGAGTGTATATTCCCCAGTGTCTATTGCCCAGTGTCTATTCCCCAGAGTCTATTCCCCAGGGTGTATTTTCCAGTGCGTGTATTCCTCAGTGTGTATTCCCCAGTGCCTATTCTGCAATGTCTATCTGGCAGTGTCTGTTCCCCAGTGTCTATTCCCCAGTGTGTATTCCCCAGTGTCTAATCCCCAGTCTATATTCCTCAGTGTGTATTCCCCAGTGTATATTCCCCAGTGTCTATTCCCCAGAGTCTAGTCCCCACTGTCTATTCCCCAGGGTCTATTCCCTAGTGTCTATTGCCCAGTGTCTATTGCCCAGTGTCT
>NW_025178091.1:0-2155 GCF_004010195.1 Chiloscyllium plagiosum | reverse complement strand
TGTTGATTTTCTTTGAAAAGTACAATCCCATCCGCATCCTCCTGTAGCAGTACAGCTCCAACTCCTATGTCACCAGCATCGTTGGCAACTTTGAAAGGTTTCAAAACGTTTGGTACAGCTGAAACTTGTTTGGTGGTCAATATTGCTTTGGAATGGTCGAATACTTCCTGACATTGTTCTGTTCATTGAAACTTTGTGTTCTTCTTCAGCAAATCGGTTAATGATGTCAATACAGTGCTGAAATTTCGAACAAACTCCTGATAGGGTCCGCTGAGTCCTAAGAAGTTAAGCATCTCTTTATTCGAGATTGGTTGCAGAAACTCCTCGCTAACTTTCTTCTTTGCATTCCATGTGGTCAACATTCCATGACCGATATTGTGTCCAAAGAACACCACATCTGCTTTCGCAAATCCAGTTTTGTTTAATTTTATTACCAGTTTTCCTTCCCGTATTCATTTAAAGAGCTCTGCCCAACTGTACCAAGTGATCTGTCCAGAACTTACTAAAGATCACTACATCATTCAAATGGACTGTACCGTTTATTAACCCAGCCGCAACTCTGTACTTGAATCTTTGGAATGTGGCAGGCGCATTCTTCATTCCAAAGGGCATCACTTTAGTTGATACACCCCATTTGGCGTTACAATTCAGAAATTTCTTTCACTGTCTCTGATAAAGGTACCTGCCAGTACCCAATATATTAAATCCAACTTGGTGATATAACTGACTTCTCCAAATTTCTCAATCTGATTTTGTAACAGTGTTCACCTTCTGATAATCCATGCAGAAGCATTAAGTCCCGTTCCGTTTGTGAACTAAGATGATCATCGAGCTTCACTTGCTCGGGCTTGGTTCGATGATGTCCTCGTTGAGAATGGCCTCCACCTTCTTCTGGACCTGTTTGCCTTTGAAGGATTAAGCTGATATTGGTGTTGTTTTATCGGAACAGTATTCCTTACGTCTACTTCATGGACAATAGCATTAGTCCTCCCCAAATGATTCTTTAATATATATCCTCATATTGCAGTATCAAACATTTCAATTGTGTTCTGTGCTCCTGAGGCAGATAGTTTACAAATCTATCCCACTGATCAAGGACTCCTTAATTTTTATCATATTTTGAGGCACATCAAAATCCACAATATTTAGATTTGATTCCTCACTCTGACAGGCAGTAACTAATAGCTGTTTTCCAGTTCTTTCTCTCCACTACTCTTCTGGAGGGGTCCAGCACACTCATTTATAACCCACATGAAGGGATGTTTCAATATGTGAATTGGTAACAGAGGTGCTAGTTTCATTACTGCCTGTGTCCTATCTACCATTTGGCATGAATGACACGTAGGTCGAAAGTTAACCACATCTTTTTGTGCATTTCAGGTCAATAATTTTTTTTTTGTCATTTAGCCTGAGTCTTTCGTACGCCGAGGTGACCTCCCACATGTAGTTCATGTGATACCCATAACACTTCCTGTCTCTATGCTACCGGCAACACAATCTGGTGCACTTCGGCACATTTCTCCTCTGCACTAACCTGCTGTGGTTTCCATTTCTGTCTTAGGATTTTATCTTTGAGGTAGTAACTGTCAGGAATATTTCTGCCTCCTTTGCAGAGTACGCATCCACATACATATCTCATTTATTGTCTTGTCTTTCTGTTGCATGTCCCTTCGCGTTACAGGACTAAACATCTCTGCCTGACACTCTGTCTGTTTATGTTTTCCCAGCACTATTATGTGAAAACGGGTGTCCGCTAACTGAACCTCACCTCCTTCACTTTTGTCTTTAGTTTGCACTTAGTGCTGTGACTCATGATAGTGGGATCTGGTTACTGCACAGTCTAGGAAAATACCAGGATATTTCTATTTTAACTCCTCAGTTTCTTGGTCTTCCTAGGGCTTCTCCACAACAATGGGGTGTTGTTCCCAATTTGGACGCTGCTAAATGATTCTCAAGAACAAACTGGATTCCTGGAACTGACAACTTGTCAGTCACTTCCTCTATTACTTTCCCAGACTTGAGTCGGCACTCCAACCTGATCTTATGTAGAGGATCGCTAAATTTCTATCCATCTATCCCACAACATACGGCACTCTTGGAACAGATCAGAAAGACTGCAAATTTGCTCATCACTTCCTATTAATAACTGGTTAGA
>NW_025178090.1:0-2155 GCF_004010195.1 Chiloscyllium plagiosum | reverse complement strand
TGAGAGATAGGGAATCCCAGAGAGTGTGTGAGAAATAGGGAATCCCAGAGAGTGTGTGTGAGAGATAGGGAATCCCCGAGGTGTGTGAGAGATAGGGAATCCCAGAGTGTGTGTGAGAGAGGGAATCCCAGAGTATGTGTGAGAGAGGGAATCCCAGAGTGTGTGTGAGAGAGGGAATCCCAGAGTGTGTGTGTGGGAGAGAGAGAATCTCAGAGAGTTTCCGAGTGTGTGTGAGAGATAGGGAATCCCCGAGTGTGGGTGAGAGATAGGGAATCCCCGAGTGTGTGTGAGAGATCGGGAATCCCAGAGAGTGTGTGAGAGGTAGGGAATCCCCGAGGTGTGTGAGAGATAGGGAATCCCCGAGGTGTGTAGGAGATAGGGAATCCCCGAGGTGTGTGGGAGATAGGGAATCCCCGAGGTGTGTGAGAGATAGGGAATCCCAGTGTGTGTGTGAGAGAGGGAATCCCAGAGTGTGTGTGAGAGAGGGAATCCCAGAGTGTGTGTGAGAGAGAGGGAATCCCAGAGAGTTTCCAATTGTGTGTGAGAGATAGGGAATCCCCGAGTGTGGGCGAGAGATCGGGAATCCGCGAGTGTGTGAGAGAGATAGGGAATCCCAGAGAGTGTGTGAGAGATAGGGAATCCCCGAGGTGTGTGATAGATAGAGAATCCCAGAGTGTGTGTGTGAGAGGAAATCCCAGAGTGTGTGTGTGAGAGAGGGAATCCCAGAGTGTGAGTGTGAGAGAGAGGGAATCCCAGAGAGTTTCCGAGTGTGTGTGAGAGACAGGGAATCCTCGAGTGTGTGTGGGAGACAGGGTATCCCCGAGTGTGGGTGAGAGATATGGAATCCCCGAGTGTGGGTGAGAGATGGGGAATCCCCGAGTGTGTGAGAGAGATAGGGAATCCCAGAGAGTGTGTGAGAGATAGGGAATCCCAGAGAGTGTGTGAGAGATAGGGATACTCCGAGTGTGGGTGCGAGATAGGGATTCTCCGAGTGTGGGTGAGAGATAGGGAATCCTCGAGTTGGGTGAGAGATAGGGAATCCCCGAGGAGTGCAAGAGATAGGGAATCCCCGAGGTGTGTGAGAGATAGGGAATCCCAGAGTGTGTGTGAGAGAGGGAATTCCAGGGTGTGTGTGTGTGAGAGAGAGGGAATCCCAGAGAGTTTCCGAGTGTGTGTGAGAGATAGGGAATCTCCGAGTGTGGGTGAGAGATAGGGAATCCCCGAGTTTGGGTGAGAGATAGGGAATCCGCGAGTGTGTGTGATAGATCGGGAATCCCAGAGAGTGTGTGAGAGATAGGGAAACCCCGAGGTGTGTGAGAGATAGGGAATCCCCGAGGTGTGTGGGAGATAGGGAATCTCCGAGGTGTGTGGGAGATAGCGAATCCCCGAGGTGTGTGAGATAGGGAATCCCAGAGTGTGTGTGAGAGAGGGAATCCCAGAGTGTGTGTGAGAGAGGGAATCCCAGAGTGTGTGTGTGAGAGAGAGGGAATCCCAGAGAGTTTCCAATTGTGTGTGAGAGATAGGGAATCCCCGAGTGTGGGTGAGAGATAGGGAATCCGCGAGTGTGTGAGAGAGATAGGGAATCCCAGAGAGTTTGTGAGAGATAGGGAATCCCCGTGGTGTGTGAGAGATAGGGAATCCCCGAGGTGTGTGATAGGTAGAGAATCCCAGAGTATGTGTGAGAGAGGGAATCCCAGAGTGTGTGTGTGAGAGAGGGAATCCCAGAGTGTGAGTGTGAGAGAGAGGGAATCCCAGAGAGTTTCCGAGTGTGTGTGAGAGACAGGGAATCCTCGAGTATGTGTGAGAGACAGGGAATCCCCGAGTGTGGGTGAGAGATAGGGAATCCCCGAGTGTGGGTGAGAGATAGGGAATCCCCGAGGTGTGTGAGAGATAGGGAATCCCCGAGGTGTGTGAGAAATAGGGAATCCCCGAGGTGTGTGAGAGATAGGGAATCTCCGAGTGTGGGTGAGAGATAGGGATTCTCCGAGGTGTGTGAGAGATAGGGAATCCCCGAGGTGTGTGAGAAATAGGGAATCCCAGAGTGTGTGTGAGAGAGGGAATCCCAGAGTGTGTGTGTGAGAGAGAGGGAGTCCGAGAGAGTTTCCGAGTGTGTGTGAGAGATAGGGAATCCCCGAGTTGTGCGAGAGATAGGGAA
>NW_025178089.1:0-2155 GCF_004010195.1 Chiloscyllium plagiosum | reverse complement strand
GAACAGCAGTCCCTATGTATATTAGAGAGAACAACAGTCCCTGTGTATATTAGAGAGAACAGCAGTCCCTCTGTGTATGAGAGAGAACAGCAGTCCTGGTGTCTATTAGAGAGAACAGCAGTCCCTGTGTATATTAGAGAGAACAGCAGTCCCTGTGGATATTAGAGAGAACAGCAGTCCTGGTGTATATTATAGAGAACAGTAGTGCCTGTGTATATTAGAGAGAACAGCAGTCCCTGTGGATATTAGAGAGAACAGCAGTCCCTGTGTATACGAGAGAGAACAGCAGTCCTGGTGTATATTAGAGAGAACAGCAGCCCCTGTGTATATTAGAGAGAACAGCAGTCCCTGTGTACATTAGAGAGAACAGCAGTCTTGCTGTATATTAGAGCGAACAGCAGTCCCTGTGGATATTAGAGAGAACAGCAGTCCTGCTGTATATTAGAGACAACAGCAGTCCCTGTGTCTATTAGAGAACAGCAGTCCCTGTGGATATTAGAGAGAACAGCAGTCCTGCTGTGTATGAGAGAGAACAGCAGTCCCTGTGTATATTAGAGAGACCAGCAGTCCCTGTGTATATTAGAGAGAACAGCAGTCCCTGTCAATATTAGAGAGAACAGCAGTCCTGGTGTATATTAGAGAGAACAGCAGTCCCTGTGCTGATGAATGAGAATAGCAGGTCCTGTCGATGTATTATAGAACAGAAGTTCCTGTGTCTCCCAGAAAGAACAGCAAACCCTGTGTATATGAAGGAGAACAGCAGTCCCTGTGGATATTAGAGAGAACAGCAGTCCTGGTGTATATTAGAGAGAACAGCAGTCCCTGTGTATATTAGAGAGAACAGCAGTCCCTGTGAATATTATAGAGAACAGCAGTCCCTATGTATATTAGAGAGAACAGCAGTCCCTGTGTATATTAGAGAGAACAGCAGCCCCTGTGTATATTTGAGAACAGCAGTCCCTGTGGACATTAGAGAGAACAGCAGTCCTGCTGTATATTGGAGAGAACAGCAGTCCCTGTGTATATTGGAGAGACCAGCAGTCCCTGTGTATATTAGAGAGTACAGCAGTCCCTGTTTATATGAGAGAGAACAGCACTCCTGGTGTATATTAGAGAGAACAGCTGTCCCTGTGCTGATGAATGAGAACAGCAGCTCCTGTCGCTGTATTATAGAACAGAAGTTCCTGTGTCTCCCAGAAAGAACAGCAAACCCTGTGTATATTAAGGAGAACAGCAGTCCCTGTGGATATTAGAGAGAACAGCAGTCCTGGTGTATATTAGAGAGAACAGCAGCTCCTGTGTATATTAGAGAGAACAGCAGTCCCTGTGTATATTAGAGAGAACAGCAGTCCTGCTGTATATTAGAGAGAACAGCAGTCCCTGTGTCTGTTAGAGAACAGCAGTCCCTGTGGATATTAGAGAGAACAGCAGTCCTGCTGTATATTAGAGAAAACAGCAGTCCCTGTGTATATTAGAGAGAACAGCAGTCCCTGTCTATATTAGAGAGAACAGCAGTCCTGGTGTATATTAGAGAGAACAGCAGTCCCTGTGCTGATGAATGAGAATAGCAGCTCCTGTCTATGTATTATAGAACAGAAGTTGCTATGTCTCCCAGAAAGAATAGCAGACCCTGTGTATATTTAGGAGAACAGCAGTCCCTGTGGATATTAGAGAGAACAGCAGTCCCTGTGGATATTAGAGAGAACAGCAGTCTTGCTGTATATTAGAGAGAACAGCAGTCCCTGTGTATATTAGAGAGAACAGCAGTCCTGCTGTATATTAGAGAGAACAGCAGCCCCTGTGTATATTTGAGAACAGCAGTCCCTTTGGATATTAGAGAGAACAGCAGTCCTGCTGTATATTACAGAGAACAGCAGTCCCTGTGTATATTAGAGAACAGCAGTCCCTGTGGATATTAGAGAGAACAGCAGTCATGCTGTATATTTGAGAGAACAGCAGTCCCTGTGTATATTGGAGAGACCAGCAGTCCCTGTGTATATTAGAGAGAACAGCAGTCCCTGTCTATATGAGAGAGAACAGCAGTCCTGGTGTATATTAGAGAGAACAGCTGTCCCTGTGCTGATGAATGAGAATAGCAGCTCCTGTCGATGTATTATAGAATAGAAGTTCCTGTGTCTCCCAGAAAGAACAGCAA
>NW_025178088.1:0-2155 GCF_004010195.1 Chiloscyllium plagiosum | reverse complement strand
AATGTTATTCATTTATTGAATGAAACAGACTGCTTGTGTTAATTCAACGAGTAGAGCTTCTTTCATGCATTGAATGCCCCGTGTAGAACGCATTGATTCAATGAACCAAACTGCACTCATTCAATCAATAAAACACACTGCACGTGGCAATCCAATGAGTACAGCTTATTACCTTACATTCAATGAAACAAACTGCAAGTGTTAATTCAATGTGTAGAGCTTCTCTCATTCATTCAATGACACGAGTTTTTCGCATTGATTCAATGAATCAAACTGCACTCACTCATTCAATGAAACACACTGCACGTCCTAATCCAATGTGTACAGCTTTTGACATTCATTCAGTCAAACAAACTGCATGTATTCATTCAATGAAACACACTGCACGTGTTAATTCTATTAGGAAAGATTCTGTCATTCATTCAACGTTTCAACTTAACACATTCATTCAAAGAAACAGACTGCACGGGTTAATTCAGTAAGTGGAGCTTCTCTCATTCATTTAATGTTTCAAGCTTAATTCATTCATTCAAATGAAGTGAACTGCACGGGTTAATTCAATGAGTAGAGCTTCACTCATTCATTCAATGCCACGAGATTGACGCATTGATTCAATGAATCAAACTGCACTCATTCTTTCAATGAAGCACTCTGCCCATCTTAATCCAATGAGTACAGCTTTTGACATTCATTCAACGTTTGAAGCTTGACTCATTCAGTCAAAGAATGAAACAATCTGCACACATTTATTCAATGAAAGAGAGTGCACGTGTAAGTTGAATGTGTAGAGCTTCTCTCATCTATTCAATGTCTCAAGCTAACCGCTTTCATTTAATGAAGCAAACTGCATTCATTGATGCAATGAATCAAACGTTATTCATTTATTCAATGAAACAGACTGCATGTGTTTATTCAACGAGCAGAGCATCTTTCATGTATTGAACGCCCCTAGCTGAACGCATTGATTCAATGAACCAAACTGCACTCCTTCAATCAATAAAACACATTGCACGTGGTAATCCAATGAGTACAGCTTATTACCATACATTCAATGAAACAAACTGTACGTGTTATATCAATGTGTAGAGCTTCTCTCATTCATTCAATGACCCGAGTTTTTCGCATTGATTCAATGAATCAAACTGCACTCACTCATTCACTCACACTGCACGTCGTAATCGAATGAGTACAGCTTTTGACATTCATTCAACGTTTCAAGCTTAACTCAATCATTCAAAGAATGAAACATACTGCACGGAATATTCAATGGAACAGACTGCACGTATAAGTTGAATGAGTTGAGCATCTCTCATTTCTTCAATGCCTCATGCTAACCGCTTTCATTCAATGAAACAAACTGCATTCATTGATTCAATGAAACAGACTGTATGTGTTAATACAACGAGCAGAGCATCGTTCATGTATTGAACGCCCCTAGCTGAACGCATTGATTCAATGAACCAAACTGCTCTTTCATGCGTTGAATGTCACGAGTTGAACGCATTGTTTCAATGAACCAAATTGCTCTCATTCAATGAATGAAACACACGCACTTGCTAATCCAATCAGTAGAGCTTATTGCCATTCATTCAATAAAACATACTGCACGCATTCATTCAATAAAACACACTGCACGTGTTAATTCTCTCAGTAAAGCTTCAGTCATTCATTCAACGTATCAAGCTTAACACATTCATTCAAAGAAACAGACTGCACGGGTTAATTCAGTGAGTGGAGCTTCTCTCATTCATTTAATGTTTCAAGCTTAATTCATTCTTTCAAATGAAGTGAACTGCACGGGCTAATTCAATTAGCAGAGTTTCACTCATTCATTCAATGCCACGAGATTGACGCATTGATTCAATGAATCAAGCTGCACTCATTCTTTCATTCAAACACACAGCCCGTCGTAATCCAATGAGTACAGCTTTTGACAATCATTCAACGCTTGATGCTTGACTCATTCATTCAAAGAATGAAACAATCTGCACACATTTATTCAATGAAAGAGAGTGCACGTGTAAGTTGAATGTGTAGAGCTTCTCTCATTTATTCCTGCATTGATTCAATGAATGAAATTGCTCTCATTCATTCAATGAAACACACTGCACGTGTTAATTCAATTAGTAAAGCTTCTGTCATTCATTCAACGTTT
>NW_025178087.1:0-2155 GCF_004010195.1 Chiloscyllium plagiosum | reverse complement strand
AGTCAGTGCCCCAGAGTTTACTGGGTACATTATGTCCTATTGTTATTCAGTATTTGAGTCTCTTTAATGGGATTTCTTGGCCAAATGTTTCCAGGCAACACTTGATGTCCTCTTTCTGCCTTCCCTTACTAGTCCTCTGTGCCCTCCTGCCATGATCTGCTTTCCTCCCTTTCCCTGAAGTTGTTTCTCCTTGAGTCAATGATTCCATGTTCTGAGCCCCAGACCCTGCTCTCTTGTTTCTGGATCCTTTTTAACCGATTTAATTCTTCTGCCTGAGTTAGTTGTTCTTCAGGATCTGTATTAGACAAAAGGCAGGTAATTGCATAATCTCCTTAGCAACCTCAAGGAATGGCATTTAACCTTAAAACAGTGCAGACATTGAGAATTCTTCTTTTCCCACTAATGCTGCCAAGCCCGTTCCCTTGGCTGTGTTTTTGCTCGATAGTAGGTAGGGACAGTGGGAATTTCGTTCATCCATTCATGCGCGTCACTAATTAGGTGGCGAGGCATTTGGTTACATTGAACACTCGCCATCTATTGTATGGGTCGTGTCTGTTCAGAGTTTTGTTGTCGTCTCTCGTCGATGTGAGACCAAACCCCAATCTAGTGTTGCCACAGATTTAGAGAGGCAACTCTAAAATATAACACTTTATGACTAAAATTAAACGTAAAATATTAAAATGTATTAAAACAAATACAATTGAGAATTTAAAATTTATAATTAAAGTTAGCGAGTAGATTTAAAAAGTCCATAAAATGTGAATTAACTGATGGGGAAGTTGTAAGACGAATGATCTCTTGGGTAAATGTCTTGTCATGATTAATTCCTAATATCTTCAGCAATTCGTTTATTCTTCTTGTCCTCCCCGGGGTCCGGAGGCAGAAGGCCCTGCTACAACCCCTGGGGGTTTGGGTCGGTCAGGCCACGGTGCGGGACGGGGAAGAGACACCGTGGGCTCTTCCTCCAGAGAGGGGCAGCACCATAGCGTGCTGCAGGGATGCCTCTCCCCTCCTTCCCCAGAGAGATGGGGATATTTATGGGCCTTTCCCTCCCTGCCTGCCTTGGTGGTCATTGGGCCCGAGGTCCCTCCCCTAAGCCTTTCCTGGAATGCTATTGGCTGGGGGAAGGCAGGGGGTGTGGCCAGGTTGGGACAGGTCAGCCATGTCACTTCCTGCCCTGCCCCAGTTTCAGAGATGGGCAGGGCGGGGCAGGGGCCCAGTTCCCCCTCCAGGGCCTAGAGACACAGTTGCTGCAGGAGCTGAGGTAGCGATGGTTCCCCCCCAGGTTAATGCCAGGGCTCGGGCTCAGGGCCCCCCGGGCCAGGAACAGGCATTGAAGCCCCAGGGGTTTCTGTAATGGGGCAGGGGTTGGGTTTGGGGGTCAGGGTTCCTGCACCAGGGCGATGCTGGCACGGCCGCAGGAGCATTGTCGTGCCGGGCGGGGGCAGGCCGTGGGCTAGGTGTAGGGGAAGGTGATAGGTTGGTCTCCCCGTGGGCGGGCCTGATGCGTAGAAACATGGAAAAAACAGCGCAGTACAGGCCCTTTGGCCCTCGATGTTGCGCCGATCCAAGCCCACTTAACCTACACTAGCCCACTATCCTCCATATGCCTATCCAATGCCCGTTTAAATGCCCATAAAGAGGGAGAGTCCACCACTGCTACTGGCAGGGCATTCCATGAACTCACGACTCGCTGAGTAAAGAACCTACCCCTAACATCTGTCCTATACCTACCACCCCTTAATTTAAAGCTATGCCCCCTCGTAATAGCTGACTCTATATGTGGAAAAAGGTTCTCATGGTCAACCCTATCTAAACCCCTAATCATCTTGTACACCTCTATCAAGTCACCCCTAAACCACCTTCTTTTCTCCAATGAGAAACAACCCCAAGTGCCTCAGCCTTTCCTCATATTATCTTCCTACCATACCAGGCAACATCCTGGTAAACCTCCTCTGCACCCGTTCCAGTGCCTCCACATCCTTCCTATAGTATGGCGACCAAAACTGCACACAATACTCCAGATGCGGCCGCACCGGAGTCTAAAACAACTGCAACATGATCTCAGGAATCCGGAACTCAATTCCTCTACCAATAAAAGCCAGGATGCCATATGCCTTCCTCACCGCACTATTTACCTGGGTGGCAACTTTCA
>NW_025178086.1:0-2155 GCF_004010195.1 Chiloscyllium plagiosum | reverse complement strand
TCAATCAGAAACAAAACCTCAGCAGGCCTGGCATCATCTTTGAAGAGAAATCAGCGTTAAAGTTTCAGGTCTGGCTCAGATAAACGGTGACCGGATACGAAGTGGTAACTCTGGTTTCTCTGTTCAGATGTTGCCAAACCTGCTGAGCTTTTATCAGCAATTTATTTTTTCCCTATTCTCTCCCTGTTCTACGAATTGCTCCCCTCAATTATCTTAGAGACTTTGTTCTGCTGTACATCAGCTTGCTGACAACACATGGAATTCCAGTCTCTCACTCAGACTAAAATAAATGAATATATAATCCCAGCGGTGTGAAATTCCCCTGCCCTATCACTGTACATTTCCCTGACTAATGCACATAACCTTCACATGTCTGATCTCTATGGGCAATTTAGCATGGCCAATATTACTGAACCCGCACATGTCGAAGCAAATCAGACCATCCGAAAGAACCCCACGCAAACACGGGGAGAACTTACAAACTCCATTTACAGTCGCACGATACTGGAATCAAACACGAGTCCCTGGAACTCTGAGGCAGCAATGCTAACCACTGAGTCACTGTGCCACCCAAACAGTTAAGTTTAAAATTGGGACTGGGAACGCAAAAAGCTACAGTTTAATTTCTGCGACATTCAGTTTCTCCACTAATAAAGTTTGTGGAGTACATCAGTTCAATAAGCCAGTTCACTACCATCTTCTCAAGGGCTGATGGGAATGAGGGATAAATGCTGAGCCCAGCCTGTGATGCTCACGTCCGATGACAAACGAAAACTTCAACCCTTTGCTTTGCTAATACCTTGCTGCCCCTGCAGATTAACTCAATGTGTTTTAATATCCCAGGACACACAGATCCCTCTCTATGTCAGAGTCCTATAACATCTCCCCAAAAAACTGAAGTCTCTGTCGATTCTCCCTGACACTCTCCACTTTGTATTGTCATGGACAGGGCTTTGCCCATTCACTTACCATCGCTAAATCGATCTGGTTGACAGAAGCTTACTTCCACTTCACAATTTACTTGTAAACTAGTTTCACCAATAACATACTCAGTTTTTAGATCAAGACTGACTTGAGCAGATGCCTTTTGGAAATCTCAAAATCCTTCTGTCACTCTCTGTTCCTTATTCAGTGTGTCTGCCTGTTTCGCTCTGCTCGCCCAGAATATCTGTGAATTGCCACATTCTTCCGTTATCATTTTGGAGATGCTTCATGGTGTCCATACCTCCTGTATGATCACAGTAAAACCTCCCTAGGCCCAAGTCCTGGTCATAATTGCCAAACTGTCCAAATATTTGGTGACCCCATCACTTTAACTCTCCCGATTTGTGTCCAAGGTTGCGGACAATGATGTTGAATCAATTAATAAGATCCAGATTAAAGGAGTACTTGACTGAAAATAAATACAGTTCTACTAAAGGACTGTAAAAAAAATAACATCGGGATTTCCAAACATCAAAGCTTCATTAAACAATCCTGGATGTCAGATAAACAGGACATTCACACACCTGGGTCAGACTCAAGACTCAATCCCCCCGACACAGAAAGTTTCCTGTGTCAAACAACATACGGTATTGGAATCAAATGCAGTTTTTGCGAGCAGGACATAGCACATGGGTTGAGGAAAATTGTCCATGTGGATGTTACGAATCAGGAATCTAATTTAGAATCCAAACTGAACAGAAACAATCAAGTAAAGAACTCTGTGATGAAGTTCTGGAATACATCTATTTTCGTTGAAAATGGGGACCCTCTTGGAGAACAATCGAGAATTATTGCGTGTGTGTGCGCGCGCCCGCGCACGCGTATGCACGTGTGTTTCTGTGGTGATAGTTGAGAGTGAGTTAAATTTCTATCACTTCTCAGATTATACATATCTTCAAAATGTTTGGTGAGGCATCATCGAGGGAACGTTACTCTGTGTTTAACCCTGTGTTGTCAGTTGATCTCACAGCTTCCTATATACTGTTTTCAAGGCTCCATCCGCTGCCACATCTTATATTTGCTAGTATCATTTTCAGAGTGTCCTTCAGCCACTCAGTGACATCCCAGACTCAGGGAGACAGCTGGTGTCGCATCTGCACTGTCACAGACATCTGCCTGATGTCCGAAAAATGCAATGCCCTTATCACTATTGCTCTCCCACTTCTTTTGT
>NW_025178085.1:0-2155 GCF_004010195.1 Chiloscyllium plagiosum | reverse complement strand
TTACAGGTTGAAGTTAGAAGGGCAGAAGGAGAGAGAGAGAGTTTCGTAGCCTGCTTTCACACAGCTGAACTCCTAGTTCTGGACTGCACTGCTCAGCTAGGGAGCTGACCGATCTCCTTTCATTATACAGGTCACTTCTAAAACATGACCACGTTGGCCTGAAGTCTCATCTGTTTACATATAAACAAAAGGCCTCTCAAAATCCTTTGTTGCCTCTGTACCAAACTAGTCACCTCAGAGCTGGGAGCTTGTTTATGACCCCTCTGAAAACAAAATCAAGGACACAGTATCCTCGAGAAAAGGAACAGCTTTTAGATAAAAGGGACGAGCTTTGTGACAGATGGAATTAAGAAAGCTTTGGATGTAGGTTTGCTCGCGAGGTGGAAGGTTCATTTTCAGACGTTTCATCACCTTACTAGGTAACATCATCAGGGAGCCTCCGGAAGAAGCACTGATGATGATTCCTGCTTTCTAGTTATACGCTTGGGTTTCTTTGGGTTGGTGATGTCATTTCCTGTGGTGACGTCATTTCCTATGGAGATGTCATTTCCAGTTCTTTTTCTCAGGAGGTGGTAAATGGGGCCAAGTCAATGTGTTTGTTGATAGAGTTCCGGTTGGAATGCCATGCTTCGAGGAATTCTTGTGCGTGTCTCTGTTTAGCTTGTCCTAGGATGGATGTGTTGTCCCAATCGAAGGGCTGTCCATCCTTATCTGTATGTAAGGATACTAATGAGAGAGGGTCATGTTGTTTTGTGGCTAGTTGATGTTCATGTATTCTGGTGGCTAGGTTTCTGCTTGTTTGTCCAATGTAGTGTTTGTTACAGTTCTTGCATGGTATTTTGTAAATAACACTAGTTTTGCTTGTTGTCTGTATAGGGTCTTTCAAGTTCATTAGCTGCTGTTTTAGTGTTTTGGGTGGGTTTGTGGGCTACCATGATGCCAAGGGGTCTGAGTAGTCTGGCAGTCATTTACAAGATGACTTTGATGTAGGGGAGAGTGGCTAGGGTTTCTGGATGTGTTTTGTCTACTTGTTTGTACTTGTTGCTGAGAAATTGGCGGACTGTGTTCATTGGGACCCATTCTTTTTGAATACACTGTATAGGTGATTTTCCTCTACTCTGCGTAGCTCCTCTGTGCTGCAGTGTATGGTGCCTCATTGAAATAATGTTCTGATGCAACTTCATTTGTGGATGTTGGGATGATTGCTTCTGTAGTTCAATATTTGGCCCGTTTGTGTTGTTTTCCTGTAGATGCTTGCTTAAAGTTTCCCATTAGTTGTTCACTCTACTGTGACATCTAGGAACGGCAGTTTGTTGTTGTTTTCCTCCTCTTTAGTGAATTTTATGCCATTATGGGTGTTATTGATGGTCTTGAAGGTTTCCTCTAATTTGTTTCGTTTAGTGATGAGAAAGGTGTCTTCCACATAGCGGACCCAAAGTTTGGGTTGGATGGTTGGCAGAGCTGTTTGTTCAAGTCTCTGCATTACTGTCTCTGCTAAGAACCCTGATATGAGAGATCCCATGGGTGTTCCATTGGTTTGTCTGTAGGTTTTGTTGTTGAAGATGAATAGGGTGGTAAGGCGTAGGTCCACTAGCTTGACGGTACTGTCCTTGCTGATGAAGTTGGTGGTGATTGATGTATGTGTCTTTGGGTCTTCTAATAGTGTAGGTTAATGTTGATTGATGTGAACAGGGCTGTTACATCAAAGGAGACCATTATTTCTTCCTCTTCTATCTTAGTGTCTTTGATGGTCTTCAGGAATTCTTGGGTGGAGTGGATGGAATGGTGTGAGTCTTCTACTGAGTGTTTTAGTCTTTGGTGCCGCTCCTTGGCCAGTCTGTAAGTTGGTGTTCCAGGTAGCGAGATTATGGGTCTGAGGGGTCTCCTGGTTTGTGAATTTTGAGTAATCCGTAGAGACATGGTGTGTTGGATCCATCAGGTTTCATTTTTTGGAAGTTGGTCTTATTTATTTCTCTAGATTTCTGAAGTTTTTTGAGTAGAGCTGTGATTTAGTTCTCTAGTTGCGGGGTCGGATCTGTTGCCAGTTGGATATGACATCACCAACCTAAAGAAACCCAAACATATAACCAGAAAGCAGGAATCATACGCAGTACTTCGTCCGGAGGCTCACTGAAGATATTACCTAGTATGGTGA
>NW_025178084.1:0-2155 GCF_004010195.1 Chiloscyllium plagiosum | reverse complement strand
CTAAATCTGCTGTCACAGGCTTCACTCTTATTGTCCAGTTCTTTAATGTGACTAATGATTTTACAAACGATTTATAAAATACTTTAAATCCTGAAGAAATGTGATGTCAGCCCTTTGTAGAAGTGAATGGAAAGTGTGATGTTTGTTTGACCTTTGGCTCTATGTATCAGACTGAACTGAACCTTTACCAAGATGTGGGATGTTTCCCACACACTTTGTTTAAAAAAGCAAAGATTATGCTCTGAGATTTAAATGTTCAATCAGGTTTAATAAAAATACTTCCAAAAATTGAGTTTGACTTCAGCTCCTTTTGACATGCTCTTGGCCTTCAATTTTGTGACATGTGATCATTCTTTGGTAAAGGTGGCTGTGTGCAACACTGCAGGATGTTGTGCTGAAGTGCCTCATTGGGTGGATGAGCTTTATTACTGGGCGTGCTTGTGTAACTCAAGTGTGGAAACTATGCTCGTGTTTGCAATGAACCTTTCACTTTTGGAGATTAGTATTTTTCCGATCTGTTTTGTAAATAAAGTTCACTATAGAAAGCACAGTGCTGGAGAACCGCAGGTCCAGTAGCATCTCTGAGGGGAATAAAACATTGTAAGTTCAAAGTCTCATGACCATTCGTCCGTTCAGACAAAGAGTTAGTGAACTTGAAATGTAACATTTTTTTCACTTCACTGATGCCCTCAGAACTGCTGAGTTTCTCTAGCACTTTGTTTCTGTGGTTCAGAACTCCAGCACCTGCAGTTTATTTTTTTATATAGATCCTATGATTTGACTTGGGGAGCAAGAGGCAGCAACTGTGATCAACTAGGATAAAACTCCCCAACCATGGAAAACACAGTTCTTTATACTTTGCAAACCACAACTGTAAATAAGAAATGCAATTAAGCGAAGTGCAAGGTGGCATACCACCGGCCTTGTCTCAAACTTGCTACTCACCTTTGAGGACTAATCTGTCAGAATGGTGTTTGCTAACTTCCTTTGAGATCACAGTCCACAAATGTCCCAGTTCCTGGGCCAGGCCCGGTTACCACATTGCAGTGGGGTGGGGAGCTTTGTGTCAGCCTGAAGTTTTTGTTAAGAGCAACATTGCAGGTTGAAGTTGACGGTTTTGACTAGTATTGAGTCATCAAACTTGGAGGAAGTCCTTCCGAATGTATTGATTAACTGGATTGAGCCTGTTTACATGCAGTCCTGTTAGTAGTGCTGTCATATTCTAAGTTAAGAATCACACAACACCAGGTTATAGTCCATCAGGTTTAATTGGAATCACACTAACTTTCGGAGCGCCGCTCCTTCATGAGGTGATTGTGGAGGGCACAATTCTAAGGCACAGAATTCACAGCAAAAATTTACATTGTGATGCAACTGAAATTATGCATAAAAAAAATCACAAAACCTGTTTTTAAAAGTTGCATTCCTGACAGTGGTCCACCCAATCACTCACTGTATTAATCACTGCACAGTCTCAACAAAGGAAGGAAACTAGATGGACCATATTACATCTACCAATGCACTGGAAAGTACAACCACAAAGTCAGTCCTCTTGACACTGCAACTTCTGCCTCACTGTGGGCCAAAAACAGCAGCAGAACTGTACTCCAGCCCAATCTGAAATCTCATGGCCTGGCATATCCCCCACTCAACCAATAACATTTAGTGGGCGGCACGGTGGCCCAGTGGTTAGCACTGCTGCCTCACAGCGCCTGTAGACCCGGGTTCAATTCCCGACTCAGGCGACTGACTGTGTGGAGTTTGCACATTCTCCCCGTGTCTGCGTGGGTTTCCTCCGGGTGCTCCGGTTTCCTCCCACAGTCCAAAGATGTGCGGGTCAGGTGAATTGGCCATGCTAAATTTGCCTGTAGTGTTAGGTTGTAGGGGTATGGGTGGGTTGCGCTTCGGCGGGTCGGTGTGGACTTGTTGGGCCGAAGGGCCTGTTTCCACACTGTAAGTAATCTAATCTAATCTAATCTAAAAAAAAAAGCCAGGAGATCAGCCCAGGTTCAATGGAGAAAACATGCCAGCAGCAGTACCAGTACATAAAATTGAGGTGCCAACCTGGTGCAGCTACCAAACCTGCATGCCAAACAGTGCAAGCAACACCAAATAGAACTACGTGATCCCACAACCACTGGATCAGATCTGAGCT
>NW_025178083.1:0-2155 GCF_004010195.1 Chiloscyllium plagiosum | reverse complement strand
GAGGAGCAGGGTGACGGAAAACAGGCCCAAGGCCACGCAGACCGTGATGAGGAAGGCCAGGTGGTCTGATACCCTCTGTCGGGAAAAGATAACAGGGGAGAGGGGATGGAGCAGGCCTTAGGTACACTGTCCCCCTCCCCCTACCCCTCAGGGCCCTGTGTACAGGGATCGGGGGATGGAGCAGGCCTTAGGTACACTGTCTCCCCCCCTTACCCATCAGGGCCCTGTGTACAGGGATCGGGGGATGGGGCAGGCCTTAGGTACACAGTTCCCCCCCTCCCCCCTTACCCCTCAGGGCCCTGTGTACAGGGATCGGGGGGATGGATCAGGCCTTAGGTACACAGTTCCCCCCACCCCCAGCCCCAGCCCCCTTTCTCATCAGGGCCCTGTGTACAGGGATCGGGGGATGGAGCAGGCCTTAGGTACACTGCCCCCCCCCCCCTTACCCATCAGGGTCCTGTGTACATGGATCGGGGGATGGGGCAGGCCTTAGGTACACTGTCCCCCCCTCCCCCTACCCCTCAGGGCCCTGTGTACAGGGATTGGGGGTTGGGGCAGGCCTTAGGTACACTGTCCCCCCCTCCCCCTACCCCTCAGGGCCCTGTGTACAGGGATTGGGGGTTGGGGCAGGCCTTAGGTACACTGTCCCCCCCTCCCCTTACCCCTCAGGGCCCTGTGTACAGGGACTGGGAGATGGAGCAGGCCTTAGGTACACTGTCCCCCCCTCCCCCTACCCCTCAGGGCCCTGTGTACAGGGATTGGGGGATGGAGCAGGCCTTAGGTACACTGTCCCCCCCTCCCCCTACCCCTCAGGGCCCTGTGTACAGGGATCGGGGGATGGAGCAGGCCTTTGGTACACTGTCCCCTCCCCCCCCTTACCCCTCAGGGCCCTGTGTACAGGGATCGGGGGATGGAGCAGGCCTTTGGTACACTGTCCCCCCCCCCTTACCCCTCAGGGCCCTGTGTACAGGGATCGGGGGATGGAGCAGGCCTTTGGTACACTGTCCCCCCTCCCCTTACCCCTCAGGGCCCTGTGTACAGGGATCGGGGGATGGAGCAGGCCTTAGGTACACTGTCTCCCCCCCCCTTACCCATCAGGGCCCTGTGTACAGGAATCGGGGGATGGAGCAGGCCTTAGGTACACTGCCCCCCCCCCCTCCTTACCCCTCAGGGCCCTGTGTACAGGGATCGCGGTGGGAGCCAGCGTGGGGATCTGGTGCCGGGGTTAGCCATAAACATCGGGATTTGACCTGGTATTTAGCTTGACTTCGGGGTGGGATCGGGATACTGATCAGAAGCAAGGATACGTTTTGGGATCTGGATTGGGAGCAGGGATAAGTATTGCAGGTGGAATTGGTGTTGAGATTGGGATTGTATTTGGGATCCGGAGCAGGGAAAGGGATAGAGGTAGGGATCAGGGTCGGGATTGGACCTGGGATTGGTTTGGTATAGGGATTGGGTTCAGGATTAGGACCGGAGCTGGGATTGCAATGGTGAATGGAATTGAGATTAGCGCTGAGATTGGGATTGGGATAGGGATCGGGAGCAGGAATAGTGTTTGGGATTAGAATTGGGAGCAGGGATGTGGATCGGGATTGGGGCTGGTATTGGGATTTGGAGCAGGGATCAGAATAGAGATAGGAATACGAATCCGGATGAAAACTGGGATTGGAATCCTGGTTGGCGTCAAGATTAGGATTGGAGCAGAGATTGGAATAGTGGTTGGGATTGGAATGGGATTGTGATCGGGATCGGGAGCAGGGTTAGGAATAGAGATACGGATCAGGATCGGGGTTGGAACTGGTGTTGGGATTGTGATCTGGATTGGGATTGAAGCTGGGATTTGGGTCAGGATAGGGACCGTGATTGGGATTGGGATAGGAGCCGCAATTGGGATCAGTAGTAGGGATAGGAACAGAGGTAGGGCTCAGAATCAGGATTGGTAGTGGGATTAAATGGTGATTGGGTTTGGAGCTGGGATTGGGATCAGGATAGGGTTTGTGATCAGGATCGGGAGCTGGGATAGGGATCAGGATCAGGTTTCAAACTGGGATTGGGATTTGGATCAGGATTAGGAGTGCAACTGGGATTGGAATGGTGGTTGGGATTGGGAACTGGAATTGGAGCTGTGATTGGGTTTGGGATTGAGTTTGGA
>NW_025178082.1:0-2155 GCF_004010195.1 Chiloscyllium plagiosum | reverse complement strand
CCTCTAAATATTAGTCAGGAGCTGGGGCACAAGATACACTAGGAAATAGAAAATTAGTGTAGGAAAGGCAAAGTAATAGTGATCATGGGGAATTTCAATATGCAGATGGACTGGGAAAGTCAGGTTGGTAGTGGATTGTAAGGAAAGGAATTTGTGGAATGTCTCCGAGATGGCTTTTTGGAACAGCTTGTGGTGGAGCTCACTGGCATACACGCAATGCTGGGTTTTGTGTTGTGCAATGAGGCAGACTTGATAAGGGAGCTTAAGGCAAAGAAACCCTGAGGAGGCAGTGATCATAATATGATTGAATTTACTCTGCAATTTGAGAGGGAGAATATATAATCAGAGGTAATGGTATGACAGCCGAATAAAGGCAACTACAGAGGCATAAGGGAGGAGCTGGGTAGAATTGACAGGGAGAGGAGCCCAGCAGGAAAGACAGTGGAACAGCAAAGGCAGGAGTTTCTGGGTGTAATTCAGGAGACACAGCAGAGATTCATCCGAAGGGAAAAGAAACATGGTAGAGGGAGATGAGGCAACCATGACTGACTAGAGAAGCCAGGGATAGTATAAAAGCAAAAGAGAAAGCATATAATGTGGCAAAGGACAGTGGGAAGCCAGAGGATTGGGAAGCTTACAAAGACCAACACAGAGCAACAAAAAAAAAGAAACAAGGAGAGAGAAAATTATATATTAGGGTAAGCTAGCTAGTAGTATAAAGGAAGACTAAGAGTTTTTTTTTATATATGTAAAGGGAAAAAGAGAGGCAGAAGTGGACATTAGGCTGCTGGAAAATGATGCTGAAGAGACAGTAGTGGGAAACAAGGAAATGGCTGCGGAACTGAATAATTACTTTGAGTCAGTCTTCATGTAGAAAACAAGCATGATATCCCAAAAGTTCAAGAGAGTGAGGGGGCAGGGTATGTGGCCATGACCAAAGAGAAGGTGCCAGAAAAACTGAATGTCCTGACGGTGGATAAATCACTTGGATCATATGGACTACACCCCAGAGTTCTTAATGAGATAGCTGAAGAGATTGTGGAGGCATTAGTCGTGATCTTTCAGGAATCATTAGAATCAGGGAGGGTCTCGGATGACTGGAAAATGGCTAACATGACACCCCTGTTTAAAAAGGCAGTTAGATAAAAGACGGAAAATTACAGACTGATTAGCCTAACCTCAGTCATGGGTCAGGTCCGGGAATCTATTGTGAAGGATGAGATTTCTGAATACTTGGATGTGCATGGTAAAATAGGGCAAAGTCAGCATGGCTTCATCAAGGGGAGATTGTGCCTGACAAATCTGTTAGAATTCTTTGAGGAAATAACAAGCGGGTTAGACCAAGGAGAGCCAATGGATATTATCACCTGGACTTCAATAGGTGCCATACAGGAGGCTATTGAGTAAGATAAGGGTCCACGGTGGCAGATGAAAGGTGTTAGCATTGAGAGAAGCTGGGTTGTCTAGCAGAAAGCAGAGAGTGGGGATGAAAGGGTCCTTCTTAGGATGGCAGCTGGTAACAAGTGGTGTTCCACATGGCTCAGTTTTGGGACCACAAATTTTCACTTTATACATTAACATTCTAGATGAAGGAACTGAGGGCACTCTGGCTAAGTTTGCAGAGAATACAAACATAGGTAGAGGGGCAGGTAGTATTGAGGAGGCAGAGAGGCTGCAGAAGGATTTGGACAGGTTAGGAGAGTGGGCAAAGAAACAGCAAATGAAGTACAACATGGGGAAGTGTGAGATCATGCATTTTGGTAGGAAGAATAGAGGCAGGAACTATTTTTGAAATGGGGAGAAAAATCAGAAGTCTGAAGTACAAAAGGAACTTGGGAGTTTTAGTCCAGGACTCGTTCCAGGTAAACTTGCAGATTGAGACAGTAGTTTGGAATGAAAATGCAATGATGGCATTTGTGTTCAAAGGACTTGAATACAAAAGCAGGGATGCACTTTTGAGGCTCTATAAGACTCTGGTCTGAATACAATTGGAGTATGTGCGCAGTTTTAGGCCCCAAATATCAGAAGGATATGTGTTGCTGGAAAAGCACAGCAGGTCAAGCAGCATCCAAGGACCAGGAAAATCAACATTTTGGGCCAGAGCCCTTCATCAGGAATGAGGTTGAGAGCCTCAGGGTGGAGAGATAAAAGGGAG
>NW_025178081.1:0-2155 GCF_004010195.1 Chiloscyllium plagiosum | reverse complement strand
TCCTCTGTGAGAGCTGATCAAAACATTGCGTCCAATCTGTTACCATTGATCGTTGTATAACATTGCACAAACTACCAGCTCACCAGTTATTTCCTAATGGTTTGTCATATTCTGATATAATGACTAACTTAGTCATGCCTGCAACTAAAATTAATTTGCAATTACTTCACTTGATCCAGGAGAACCTGCATTCCCATTTCCCTCACTGTTTGCACTGATAATGTTTCCAGAACTGCAATTCATCAAAGAGCAAAAATTCAGTCATTTAACATCAGTAACCTTATCCAGAATTAAGTCCAAAGCAATTTAACAAAAACAAATCGCAGACTTGAGATTCAAGCTTTCAAGCCTAATAGACTAGTTTTCTTAAGTTAGTCAATGACTGTGCAATTTTAATAAATCACATTATTTTGTCACAGTGATATTAAAAGAACAGAGATATCCTTGCAAAGTGAGAATCAGGGGCAACAGATCTTTAGCTGATCGTTGTTCTCTTCAGAAAAAGAGATTATAGACAAGAAATATTCTTTCAGTGTAAGTCTAATGAGTTGCTGTAGTCCATTCCGTGGAGTGTAAGTGCAAGGTAGCCCAACATTGTAGCTCAGTGATGGTTAAGGGAGTGGCAGTTAGGTACGTTAGTTCTTTTGCCAGTCAATCAAACTGCTCTCTCTTTGATGATATTGAGCTTCCTGACTATTGTTGCAATTAAACCAATCACCAGGTGAGCAGTGAAGATTCCAATGCTCCCGATTTTAGCCTTGTAATGGTGAAGTTAATGGGGGGGTGGGAGTAATGACAAAGCAGTATACCCTGAATCCCAGTCTTGTAATCTTGCTAATGTTATTAGTTATTGCTGCGTTCACCACCCATCCCCCTGGAGTGTATTGGCAATGCTGTCCTATGATCTGGAAAATATTGCTGGGACTGTATTTGTTTTCAAGATGCATCATGAACCATCATGGGCATGTTGGTAGTGGTTCTTTTAACTTCCACAGGATTTATACAGTACACCACACTGAGGGAATGCTGGGGTTGGGGTGTGGAAGAGACAGTTCAGGGTGAAAA
This sequence comes from Chiloscyllium plagiosum, assembly GCF_004010195.1. Lineage (NCBI taxonomy): Eukaryota > Metazoa > Chordata > Chondrichthyes > Orectolobiformes > Hemiscylliidae > Chiloscyllium > Chiloscyllium plagiosum. Next base: position 1,090 of record NW_025178081.1, on the reverse strand, counting down.
GAAGAGAGAATCATTTATTTAGTATGTCACCATTGTTTATAGCCATTTCTGGGTTATGCAAGACCTTCTTATTAAAAATCAAGCAAAATTCAACAGACCATTGAAAAACTTTGGATGTTTTATGCTGATTCAAGATTGGTCTCTCAAAATAAGCCAAGCATTTCTGAACCAGTCAAGCAGTTGTTTTCTGTGATTGTTCTCATCTCTGTTAGTGTTCACCACACTGCCATTAGATGCCTTCGTGAGTCAACCCTGACATAATCTTACAATAACTGCCAGCACTTCCCTTTCACAATATTGGATCCCTAACATTGCAGATTTAAATCTGACATTATACCAGACTTACTTGCCAATCTGTTTCCTTTTGTTTCTGACAAACTTAGGTTTCCACCTAATTCACAGTGTGAGGTGTCAACATTTTCACAGCTGCAACTCATCATAAAGTACCAGTTAGATCATTTTAAATATGTGCATGATCACCAAGTTAATATTTGGCACTTCTTATCATCATCGAGAGTTTTGGCTGTGAGGGCAGGAGCTGGTGGTTGGGTAGTAAAGAGGTCAAATAAAGACTTTCTGCATGAGGACAGAGGAAAAACATCCCAAATGCAAGGATTTAAGTTTAACTTCCTGATCTTAGAAAAAGAAATTCAAGCTCTTCACATACTATTGCTAATTTAACCCTTACAGTCACAATTTGTTTGATTCAGAATCCGAATATAGTAATTTCTCATTTTTCAAATTCACTGAAGGTCCATGTCATATTAGTCAGTATTGGCTGTATTGTTGAAAAGAAAATTTTATTCCTTTTCCTTTTCTGCTCCTTCATCCATTCGGAGTTTACTGCAAGATCTGACCATAATAAACCCAGAAGTAATTACAGGTCTCTGACCCAGAGCAGTGTAATGACCTCAGTATTTACGCTTCGATTAATTGATGACATCAGTGAAACGGTGTGGATGTGATGTTGCCTGTATTGAATTCACCATGAAAGCACTTTCTAAGTTTGATTCACACAAATAACTATTACTAGGGAATGTGCCTGACTCCGTGGATGCACACGGCCTCTGGTCAACTTAAATTATAAAAA
>NW_025178080.1:0-2155 GCF_004010195.1 Chiloscyllium plagiosum | reverse complement strand
CATCTGGAAGAGGTAATAGATGTGTATGGTCTGTAAGGCATTACACAGACAAACTGGATTGATATCTGGAAGAGGTTCTAGATGTGTATAGTCTGCAAGAAATTACACAGACAATCAGGAGTGACATCTGGAAGTAGTAATAGATGAGTATAGTCTGCAAGACATTGCACAGATAATCAGGAGTGACATCTCAAATAGATAAGAGATGTGTATAGTCCGCAAGATATTGCACAGATAATCAGGAGTCAGACAGTCGGGAGTGACATCTGGAAGAGGTAATACATATGCATTTTCTGCAAGACATTAAACAATCAGGAGTGGCATCTGGAAGAGGCAATAGATGTGTATAGTCTGCAAGACATTACACAGACAATCAGGAGTGACATCTGACAGAGGTAATAGATGTGTACAGTCTGCAAGACATTACACAGACAATCAGGAGTGACATCTGGAAGAGGTAATTGATGTGTATAGTCTGCAAGATATTACACAGATAATCAGGAGTGACATCTGGAAAAGTAAATACATGTGTATAATCTGCAAGACATGACACAGATAATCGGGAGTGACATCTGAAAGAGGTAATAGATGTGTACCGTCTGCAAGACATTATACAGACAATCAGGAGTGACATCTGGAAGAGGTAATAGACATTTATAGTCTGCAAGGCATTACACAGACAAACTGGAGTGATATCTGGAAGAGGTTCTAGATGTGTACCGTTTGCAAGACATTACACAGTCAATCAGGAGTCAAATCTGGAAGAGGTAATAGATGTGTATACTCTGCAAGACATCACACAGACAATCTGGAGTGACATCTGGAAGAAGTAAAAGATATGTATAGTCTGAAAGACATTACACAGACAATCAGGGGTGAAATCTGTGACAGCTAACAGATGTGTATAATCTGCAAGACATTACACAGACAATCAGGAGTGACATCTGGAAGAGGTAATAGATGTATATAGTCAGCAAGGTATTGCACAGATAATCAGGAGTGACATTTGGAAGAGGTAACAGATGTGTACCGTTTGCAAGACATTAAACAGTCAATCAGGAGTCACATCTGGAGGACGTAATAGATGTGTATAGTCTGCAAGACATTACACAGACAATCAGGAGTGACACCTGGAGGAGGTAATAGATGTGTTTAGTCTGCAAGATATAACACAGATAATCAGGACTGACATCTGGAAGAGTTAATAAATGTGTATAGTCTGCAAGACATTACACGGTTAATCAGGAGTGACATCTGGAAGAGGTAATACATATGCATTTTCTGCAAGACATTAAACAATCAGGAGTGGCATCTGGAAGAGGTAATAGATGTGTATAGTCTGCAAAATATTAAACAGATAATCAGGAGTGAAATCTGGAAGATATAATAGATGTGTATAGACGGCAAGCCATTACACAGATAATCAGGAGCGACATCTGGAAGAGGTAATAGATGTGTATAGTCTGCAAGTCATTACATAGATAATCAGGAGTGACATCTGGAAGTGGTAATAGATGTGTACAGTCTGCAAGATATTAAACAGATAATCAGGAGTGAAATCTGGAAGATATAATAGATGTGTATAGACTGCAAGACATCACACAGATAATCAGGAATGACATCTGGAAGAGGTAATTGATGTGTATAGTCTGCAAGACATTACACAGACAATCAGGAGTGACATCTGGAGGAGGTAATAGATGTGTTTAGACTGCAAGATATTACACAGATAATCAGGAGTGACATCTGGAAGAGTTAATAAATGTGCATCGTCTGCAAGACATTACACGGTTAATCAGGAGTGACATCTGGAAGAGGTAATAGATGTGTGAAGTCTGCAAAACATTACACAGACAATCAGGAGTGACATCTGGAAGAGGTAATAGATGTGTATTGACTGCAAGATATTACACAGACAATCAGGAGTGACATCTGGAAGAGGTTATAGAGGAGTATCGTCTGCAAGACATTCCACAGACAAACAGGTGTGATATCTGGAAGATTTTATAGATGTATATAGTCTGCAAGACATTACACAGACAATCAGGAGTGCCATCTGGAAGAGGTAATAGATGAGTATAGTCTGCAACATTTTTCACAGAAAAGCAGGAGTGCCATCTGGAAGAGGTAACGGATGTATATAGTCTGCAAGACA
>NW_025178079.1:1512-2155 GCF_004010195.1 Chiloscyllium plagiosum | reverse complement strand
GAGTCCACACTGAGGCCGGGAGTCTGAGTCCACGTTGAGGCCGGGCGTCTGAGTCCGTGCTGAGGCCGGGTGTCTGAGTCCACGCTGAGGCCGGGAGTCTGAGTCCACGCTGAGGCCGGGAGTCGGAGTCCACACTGAGGCCGGGAGTCTGAGTCCGAGCAGAGGCCGGGAGTCTGATTCGGTGCTGAGGCCGGGAGTCTGAGTCCACACTGAGGCCGGGTGTCTGAGTCCACACTGAGGCCGGGTGTCTGAGTCCACGCTGAGGCCGGGAGTCGGAGTCCACGCTGAGGCCCGGAGTCTGAGTCCACACTGAGGCCGGGGGTCTGAGTCCACACTGAGGCCAGGAGTCTGAGTCCACACTGAGGCCGGGAGTCCGAGTCCACACTGAGGCCGGGAGTCTGAGACAACACTGAGGCCAGGTGTCTGAGTCCACGCTGAGGCCGGGAGTCGGAGTCCACGCTGAGGCCGGGAGTCTGAGTCCACACTGAGGCCGGGCGTCTGAGTCCGAGCAGAGGCCGGGAGTCTGAGTCCACACTGAGGCCGGGAGTCTGAGTCCACACTGAGGCCGGGAGTCTGAGTCGGTGCTGAGGCCGAGAGTCTGAGTCGGTGCTGAGGCCGGGAGTCGGCGTGTGTGCTGAGGCCG
>NW_025178079.1:1313-1475 GCF_004010195.1 Chiloscyllium plagiosum | reverse complement strand
TCCGTGCTGAGGCCGGGAGTCTGAGTCCGTGCTGAGGCCGGGAGTTGGATTGCGTGCAGAGGCCGGGGGTCTGAGTCCGTGCTGAGGCCGGGAGTCGGAGTCCGTGCTGAGGCCGGGAGTCTGAGTCCACACTGAGGCTGGGGGTCGGAGTCCGTGCTGAGG
>NW_025178079.1:0-982 GCF_004010195.1 Chiloscyllium plagiosum | reverse complement strand
TCCACGCTGAGGCCGGGAGTCTGAGTCCGTGCTGAGGCCGGGAGTCTGAGTCCGTGCTGAGGCCGGGAGTCTGAGTCCGTGCTGAGGCCGGGAGTCTGAGTCCGTGCTGAGGCCGGGAGTCTGAGTCCGTGCTGAGGCCGGGAGTCTGAGTCCGTGCTGAGGCCGGGAGTCTGAGTCGGTGCTGAGGCCGAGAGTCTGAGTCCGTGCTGAGGCCGGGAGTCGGAGTCCACACTGAGGCCGGGAGTCTGAGTCCGTGCTGAGGCCGGGAGTCTGAGTCCGTGCTGAGGCCGTGAGTCTGATTCGACGCTGAGGCCGGGAGTCTGAGTCCACACTGAGGCCGGGAGTCTGAGTCCGTGCTGAGGCCGGGAGTCTGAGTCCACGCTGAGGCCGGGTGTCTGAGTCCACACTGAATCCGGGAGTCTGAGTCCGTGCTGAGGCCGGGAGTCTGAGACCACAATGAGGCCGGGAGTCTGAGTCCACACTGAGGCCGGGTGTCTGAGTCCACACTGAGGCCGGGAGTCTGAGTCCGTGCTGTGGCCGGGAGTCGGTGTCCGTGATGAGGCCGGGAGGCAGAATATGTAATGAGGCCGAGTGTGTGAGTCCACACTGAGGCCGGGAGTCTGTGTCCACACTGAGGCCGGGTGTCTGAGTCTGTGCTGAGGCCGAGAGTGTGAGTCCACACTGAGGCCGGGAGTCTGAGTCCGTGCTGAGGCCGGGAGTCGGAGTGCGTGATGAGGCCGAGAGTGTGAGTCCACACTGAGGCCGGGAGTCAGAGTCCGTGCTGAGGCCGGGAGTCGGAGTCCGTGATGAGGCCGGGAGTCTGAGTCGGTGCTGAGGCCGAGAGTGTGAGTCCGTGCTGAGGCCGGGAGTCGGAGTGTGTGATGAGGCCGGGACGCGGAGTCCGTGCTGAGGCCGGGAGTCTGAGTCCGTGCTGAGGCCGGGAGTCGGAGTCCATGCTGAGGCCGGGAGTCGGAGTCCACAC
>NW_025178078.1:0-2155 GCF_004010195.1 Chiloscyllium plagiosum | reverse complement strand
TTCTGGGTTTAAATCCTGCTATATTCTGGGATTAAGCCCTCCTATATTATGGGTTTAAAGAAATGCTATATTCTGGGATTAAGCCCTCCTATATTCTGGGTTTAAGGCCTGCTATATTTTGGGATTAAGCCCTGCTAGAATTTGGTATTAAGGCCTGCTATATTCAGGGATTATGCCCTGCAATATTCTGGGTTTAAAGCCTGCTATATTCTGGGATTAAGCCCTGCTAAAATCTGGTATTAAGGCCTGCTATATTCAGGGATTAGGCCCAGCCATATTCTGGGATTAAGCCCTGCGACATTCTGGGTTTAAGGCCTGCTATATTCTGGGTTTAAGGCCTGCTATATTCTCGGATTAAGACGTGCGATATTCTGGGTTTAAGTCCTGCTATATTCTGGGATTAAGCCCTGCTATATTCTGGGTTTAAGGCCTGCTATATTCAGGGATTAGGCCCAGCCAGATTCTGGGATTAAGCCCTGAGATATTCTGGGTTTAAGGCCTGCTATATTCTGGCATTAAGCCCTGCTAAAATCTGGTATTAAGGACTGCTATTTTCAGGGATTAGGCCCAGCCATATTCACAGATTAAGCCCTGCAATAATCTGAGTTTAAGGACTGCTATATTCTGGGATTCAGGCCTGCTATATTCTGGTTTTTAGGCCTGCAATATTCTGGGATTAAGGCCTGCTATATTCTGTGACTAAGGCCTGCTATATTCTGGGATTAGGGTCTGCAATATTCTGTAATTAAGCCCTGCTATATTCAGGGTTTAAGGCCAGCTATATTATGTGTTTAATCCCTGCTACATTCTGGGATTATGGCATGCTATTTTCTGGGATTAAGCCCTTTTATATTCTGGGTTTAAGGCCTGATATATTCTCGGATTAAACCCTGCTATATTCTTGGTTTAAGGTCTGATGTATTCTGGGATTAAGGCCTGCTATATTCTGGGATAAGGCCTGTTATATTATGTGTTTAATCCCTGCTGTATTCTGGGATTAAGGCATGCTATATTCTGGGATTAAGGCCTATTATATTCTGGGTTAAAGGCCTGCTATATTCTGGGTTTCAGGCCTGCTACATTCTGGGATTAAGTCCTGCTATATTCTGGAATAAAGCCCCGCTATATTCTGGGATTAAGGCTGCTATATTCTGGGTGTAAGGCCTGCTATATTCTGAGATTAAGCCCTGCTGTATTCTGGGATTACCACCTGCTATATCTTGGGATTAAGGCCTGCGATATACCTGGATAAGCCCGGCTATATTCTATGTTTAAGGACTGCTGTATTCTGGGACTAAGGCCTGCTTTACTCTGGGTTTAAGGCCTGCTATATTCTGGGATCACAGCCTGCGATATTCTGGGTTTAAGGCCTGCTAGACTCTGGGATAAAGCCCTGCTATGTTCTGGGTTTAAACCCTGCTATATTCTGGGATTCAGGCCTGCTGTATTCTGTGTTGAAAACCCTGCTATATTCTGGGATTAAGGCCTGCTATATTCTTGGATTAAGGACTGCTATATTCTGGGTTTAAGGCCTGCTATATTCTGGGATTCAGGCCTGCTGTGTTCTGTGTTGAAAACCCTGCTATATTCTGGGATTAAGGCCTGCTATATTCTGGGATTATGGACTGCTATATTCTGGGATTATGGACTGCTATATTCTGGGTTTAAGGCCTGCTATATTCCGTGAATAAGCCCTGCTATATTCTGGGTTTAAGGCTTGTTATATTCTGGATTTAAGGCCTGCTAGACTCTGGGATAAAGCCACGCTATATTCTGGGTTTAAGGCCTGCTATATTCTGGAATTAAGGCCTGCTATATTCTGGGATTAAGACCTGCTATATTCTGGGTTTAAGGCCTGCTATATTCTGGGACTAAGCGCTGCTATATTCTGGGATAAAGGCCTGCTATATTCTGGGTTTAAGGCCAGCTATATTCTGGAATGAAGGCTTGCTATATTCTGGGTTTAAGGCCAGCTATATTCTGGGTTTAAGTCCTGCTATATTCTGGAATTAAGCCCTGCTATGTTCTGCAATTAAGGCTTGCTATATTCTGGATTGAAGGCCGGCTTTATTCTGGGATTAAGACCTGCTATATTCTGGGTTTAAGGCCTGCTATATTCTGGGATTAAGCCCCGATAAAATCTGGTATTAAGGCC
>NW_025178077.1:0-2155 GCF_004010195.1 Chiloscyllium plagiosum | reverse complement strand
ATGTGCTGTTCTACACATGTACGATATCATGGCCTGTCTTTGTGCTGTTCCACACATGTACGATATCATGGACGGTCTTTGTGCTGTTCCACACATGTACGATATCATGGCCAGTCTTTGTGGTGTTCGACACATGTACGATATCATGGCCGGTCTGTGTGCCACTCCACAAATGTACGATATCTTGGCTGGTCTTTGTGCTGTTCCACACATGTACGATATCAGTGCCGGTCAATGTGCTGTTCCACACATGTACGATATCATGGCCGGCCTGTGTGCCACTCCACACATGTACGATATCATGGCCAGTCTTTGTGATGTTCCACACGTGTACGATATCATGGCCGGCCTGTGTGCCACTCCACACATGTACGATATCATGGCCTGTCTTTGTGATGTTCCACACATGTACGATATCATGGCCGGTCAATGTGCTGTTCCAAACATGTACGATATCATGGCCGGTCTGTGTGCCACTCCACACATGTGCGATATCATGGCCTGTCTTTGTGATGTTCCACACATGTACAATATCATGGCCGGTCTGCATGATGTTCCACACATGTACGATATCATGGCCGGTCTTTGTGCTGTTCCACACATGTACAATATCATGGCCAGTCTTTGTGCCGTTCCACACATGTACGATATCGTGGCCGGTCTTTGTGCTGTTCCACACATGTACGATATCATGGCCGGTACTTGTGCTATTCCACACATGTACAATATCCGTGCCGGTCTGCGTGCTGTTCCACACATGTACGATATCATGGCCGGTCATTGTGCTGTTCCACACATGTACGATATCATAGCCGGTCTTTGTGCCGTTCCACACATGTACGATATCCGTGCCGGTCTGCGTGCTGTTCCACACATGTACGATATCCGTGCCGGTCTGCGTGCCGTTCCACACATGTACGATATCCGTGCCTGTCTGCATGCTGTTCCACACATGTACAATATCATGTGCTGGTCTTTGTGTCGTTCCACACATGTACGATATCAGTGCCGGTCAATGTGCTGTTCCACACATGTACGATATCATTGCTGGTCAATGTGCTGTTACACACATGTACGATATCAGTGCCGGTCAATGTGCTGTTCCACACATGTACGATGTCAGTGCTGGTTAATGTGCTGTTCCACACATGTACGATATCAGTCCTGGTTAATGTGCTGTTCCACACATGTACGATGTCATGGCGGGTGTTTGTGCTGTTCCACACATGTACGATATCATGGACGGTCTTTGTGCTGTTCCACACATGTACGATATCATGGCTAGTCTTTGTGGTGTTCTACACATGTACGATATCATGGCCGGTCTGTGTGCCACTCCACACATGTACGATATCATGGCTGATCTTTGTGCTGTTCCACACATGTACGATATCAGTGCTGGACTTTGTGCGGTTCCACACATGTACGATATCATGGACGGTCAATGTGCTGTTCCACACATTTACGATATCATGGCCGGTCTGTGTGCCACTCCAGACATGTACGATATCATGGCCAGTCTTTGTGATGTTCCACACATGTACGACATCAGTGCCGGTCTTTGTGCTGTTCCACACATGTACGAAATCATGGCCGGTCTTTGTGCTGTTCCACACATGTACAATATCATGGCCGGTCTTTGTTCTGCTCCACACATGTACGATATCATGGCTGGATTGCATGCTATTCCACACATGTACGATATCATGGCTGGTCTTTGTGCCGTTCCACACATGTACGATATCATGGCTAGTCTTTGTGGTGTTCTACACATGTAAGATATCATGGCCGGTCTGTGTGCCAATCCACACATGTACGATATCATGGCTGGTCAATGTGCTGTTCCACACATGTACGATATCAGTGCTGGTCTTTGTGCGGTTCCACACATGTACGATATCAGTGCTGGTCTTTGTGCTGTTCCACACATGTACGATATAATGGCTGGTCTTTGTGCTGTTCCACACGTGTACGATATCATATCCAGTCTTTGTGCTGTTCCACACATGTGCGATATCATGTCCGGTCTTTGTGCTGTTCCACACATGTACAATATCATGAACGGTCTGCGTGCTGTTTCACACATGTACGATATCATGGCCGGTCTTTGTGCTGTTCCACGCATGTACGATATCATGGGCGGTCTTTGTGCTGT
>NW_025178076.1:0-2155 GCF_004010195.1 Chiloscyllium plagiosum | reverse complement strand
TTGTTGCAACCTCGCACAGGCCATTAAAACAATACAAAAATTATTAGATTTATCTCATTGGACAATGTTGGCGGCAAAACTGGAACCGAAATGATAAAGACGTTTGAAGTGCTGCTTTAAAGAATATAGGTTTCAAACAGGAACATTTTTCGAGTCCTGTCACTGGATATTTTGGTGGGAGAGGGTGAGCATCAAATGGTCTCACTCCTTTCTCTGTAATTGCAGCCAAATGTCCAAGGCAATAGATGAAAAGAAAATGGTGCATTCCATCGACAGGTCAGTTCCCACTCACTCTCGTATAATTTCGCTTTGATTGTCGCCATCGTATAAAGGGTTAGGTGAGTGGGGAGATCGGGATTCTGGTGGTAAGCTGAGACATTGCGATAATTAATCCCACACTGTTGGCATCACTTTATATCATAAACCAATTATGCAGCGGACTGAGCTTACCGACTTCCCTTTAATGCTGAGCTAACAGAAACTGCTCAGTTCTTTTGCAATTTATGGAAGTTCACGTAGAACAAGCTGCTAAACTTTTCTTCACAACCTGCGCTTCCTACACTTAGTTGTACTTAGTTGGAGGTGATATGTGGTATATTTCCATTTAAAGTTAACTAATTAGAAATTGTGAACCGAACGCTTACCCGACCCGGCCGACCAGACTCCCTGTCTTGGTGAAATTCACTCATTATGTTTCTGCACGCATTTTTACAAATACTTTAGAATCAGCTTCTGACACATTTTTCCTGAAAAATAATCATTTTCGATTTCAATTACTGTAGAATGAAAACAAAGGTGCTCCAAACTTTTCCTTATCATTCATCGCTGGTTTTGAAGTTCGAAAGTCGAGTTATAGATCCATCTGAATGAAAGATTTTCCCTCCTGTTTACTCTCAGCAAATTCACATCATCAGGGAAACTTCCATATGGACGCAACTCAGTTTTACCTGGTTTCACGCCACATGATCTATTCATCTGTTCAGCATCCCATTTCCTTTCCATTCTTTTTTGTTTCCCAGTAGACTCTGTCCATTCTTCCTGACGTCTTTTGATTCCAGTCATCGGCATCCATGTCTTTTATCATCTCTTTTAGATTCCAGGGAAGTCCATCTTGAGAAAGAATGCTGTTCCAATGCAACAAATGAAAACCCGCTCGAATGGTGAACACTGTCATTACCAGTATAGGGAAGATGGGAGTTAGTTCAGTTACAGGTGAGTCGGTTGGTTGTCACACAATGGATCAACCACTGACTGGGAAATGACTGTTTTTCTTCACTTTTCTCCCCTCTCTGAACATGTGCTAAAACAACACAGTAAGGTATCATAGAATGCAGACAGTTAAGAAACTGGCCATTTGATATGCAACAAATTCACACCGATCTTCCAGGGATTAACCCTCACAGAACAATTCCTTACCCTATTACTCTTCATTTGTTCCTGAATAGGGCACCTTACTGGCAGTCGACCCATTTGGATTCATGCCATGTCTCAGGTCTGTGAGGCAGCAGTGCTAACCAGTGAGCCACCTTGCAGCCCTGCAGCAATATTTCAAGGCACACGTGAACGCGTGTAAAATGCGATTCCTCTCAAAGATGCTCCGCTTTTATTGTTGTCCTTATCAGGAACAATAATCCTGCTTCCCTGACCAGGCATTGAAACCAAACCACAGCGGAGATAGTGCTGAATTGTAACCACTAGCTGACATTTAGGACGGCAGGTGCAATTGCATCTTCTCTTAACAGCATAGTTTTTTTTTCCTGCGATGAGACGTTTCTTCCAAAATACTATTCGTGACACCGAGCTTTTACAGCACAGAATAATGCATTATGTCAATGCCATTCCATCAAACATCCATCCATTCTCATTTCCAGCTTCCAGTAGCCCGCAGCCGGAAGTGTTCATCTTATAGAAACGTTCCTTGCAAAGGTTTAATCTCAAATGAAGAAGCGAATGAGACTGAAGTCAGATTCCATTAAATTTGATCATGAGCTGCGGGAGAACAGAACCGCATTTTCAACCAAAGAGGGAAATATACAGATACATCTTGTGAGAATGACAAAGGCCTTAGGAGAGGCCAACATTCAGAAAATGAGGAATTGAACTGTTTGCCTCTTCTTTCTTGACTTCGGGCTTTAAAACCCGATTCTGTTTGCAT
>NW_025178075.1:0-2155 GCF_004010195.1 Chiloscyllium plagiosum | reverse complement strand
CCAGCCCATCACTCTGTATTTCTGTTGCTCTTTACGAAATGAATCACTTCATACTTATCCACAGTTAGCTCCATTTTCCACCTCTCAGCCTAGATCTGTAGCTTGTCTATGTCGCATTGTAACCTGCAACATCGTTCGTCACTATCCACAAATCCACCAACATTAGTGTCATTCACAATTTTCCTTACCCATTCTGCTACGCCCTCATCCAGGTCCTGTTTAAAGATGACCCACTGCAGTGGCCGAAACAGATACTTTCATTACACTACTGGTAACTGTACTCAGGATATACATCTCCCATCAACCACAACCCTCTGTCTTCTGTCAGCTAGCCGATTTCTGATCCCCACACCAAATCACGGCAGTGGAGCCTGCCGGGATGTGTGAGCTGAAAGTATAAATGTTACTTACTTTTAGGTCTGGCGTTCATTAGGTCTGGGGACAGTCGAAAAGGTTACAAGATCGCCAGGATGCAGCGGAGACTGTAGAGATGCGTGAGGATGCAGCATGAATGTTACTTACCTTTAAGTCCGGCGTTCATTAGTTCTTGGAGCCTGTTGGAGAGGTAACGAAGTCACCAGGGAGCGGCAGAGCCCGTCGGAATAGGTGAGTATACGTTATAAATATTACCTACCTTCAGGTCTGGAGTTCTTTAGTTCCTGGAGCCAGTCAGAAATGTCATGAGGTCACCAGGGAGCGCAGAGCCTTTCGGGATAAGTGAGTACCCAGTATAAATATTACTCATATTTAGGTGTGGCATTCTTTAGTTCCTTAAATCTATTGGAAAGGTAACCAGATTATATACATGGACGTTTGGTGTATCCGACACACTACTCGGGTGGTGTCCCACTCAACTTCCTCAAATAATCAAACAAAAAACTGATCTGTGCGTCAGTTGTTAATGTGATAAGTGTTTGCTTTCGTGTTACTTTTTTGCATCGGTCTATTTGGGAATTTGGAATCGTGGTACTTGAGACAAGTGCAGGTGAATGTTCTTCTTGCAATATGGGGGAGGTAATGGTCATTTCTAGTTTCCTTGCTGAATTCATTTGTGCGAAGTGCACACAACTCTAGCTCTTCGAGAACTGTGTTCGGGACATTGAGGTGGAGCTGGATGTACGTCGTATCATTCGAGAGGTGGAGAGGGTTATTGAGAGGAGTTGCAGGGAGCTACATACTCCTCAGCCACGGGAAGAAGGATACTGTCAGGGCGAGGAAACTGAACCAGCAGAGAGTGCAGTGAAGTCCTATGGTGTTTCCCCTCATCAATAAATATACCGTTGTGGATGCTGTTTGTTGGACGGTGGGTGGCTGACGACTTTCCAGGGGTAAGCAATTGGGCACAGGTCTCGTGCAGAGTCTGGCCCAGAGTCTGGCCCTGTTGCTCAGAGAGGAACACGATAGAATAGCAGAGGTTTAGTCAGTGGGGTCTCCATAGTCAGGAGGTTTTGTGTGATCGGGTGACACTCACGATTAGTGTGTTACCTCCGAGGTACCAGGGTTCGTGATGTCTCTGATCGTGTTTTTGTGATTCCTTGAGGAGGACGAGGACCAACCCCACATTATAGTCTGCAGATGCCTCATCGACATCGGTCGGAATAAAGGTGGGGATGTAAGGCAGAAATCCTGGCAAGTAGGGTGCAGATTAGAGCTAGACTGAACAGAATAGTTATCCCTGCTTTTATTTTTGCCCATGCCGCGTGCTGGTGAGGCGAGGAACGGGGAGAGACCAGAGCTGAACACGTAACTGCTGGGATGGTTCTGGAGGGAGGGTTTTGAATTCTTGGATAATTGGAGCTTTTTTCCTGGGGGAGGTGGGACCTCCATAAACAGGATTGTCTTCACCCGAACCAAAGTGGCAAAAGTACCCTGGAATTTGCTAATGCTGGTTGGGGTGTTCAAACTAGTGCAGCAGGTGGATGGGGATCTGAATTGTTGTTCCATTGTACAGGCTGAGGGTAGTGAGGTCAGGGATAGATTTACAAGTTCGTGAGAGGGCACAAGCAATCAGGATGTTGGGTGGAAATGTGTGAATTTCAATGCGAGGAGAATCTGAAAAAAGGTGGATCAACTTGTAGCATGGGTTGGGACCAATAATTTAGATGACGTGGCCATTTCAGAAACATGGCTGGAGGATGGACAGGAATAGTTACTG
>NW_025178074.1:0-2155 GCF_004010195.1 Chiloscyllium plagiosum | reverse complement strand
ATATAACATCAGGACAGGGATATATCCTTTGGATAGTCAGAATCAATTTTCCAGCATGTAAGTTTCAAATTCTATAGTGCATAGTTTTAAGGTGAGAAACAAGAAGTTTAAATGAGATGTGAAAGGCATTTTTGTTTTACGGAGAGTGGAGGTTTCCGAGGGAAGTCCTCGAAGCAGAAATGTGAGCAAAGTTTTGAAGTGGCATTTCGACAGAAACATGAACAGGCAGAGAATAGACGGATATGGATCATGTGCAGGCAGACGTTATGAAAATAGCGTCATGGTGTGCCGAAGGGCCTATTGCTGTGCTGTGCTGTTCTATTTTCTGACTTCCCAGCATCTAACTGACCAAAGTCCTTCAGAATTTTACAAGTTACATTCCAGTTCCCTCTCATTATTCTAAACTTTAGAGGATTCAATCTCAATCTATTCCATGTCTTTTCATTAGGAAATCCATCCATTGCCAGGATCAGCCGAGTGACCCTTCTCTGGCCTGCCTTCAATACGACAATATCTTTCCTTTCGGGCATTCACACTGTTCATAATTTTCTAGGTGTGATCTGACTCATGTCTTGTATGGTTTTAGCAAGTCCTCCCTATATTTAGGCACCATTCTCTTTTCAATAAATGGCAGCATTTGATTTGCCTTCTCGATTACCTGCTGACCCTGTAAGCTACCTTTTTCAGATTGATAAACAACAACTCCCACAACCCTTTCTGCTGTGAGTCTGAAACCAAATAGTATTAGCCTATTAGTAAGTCGGGAATGTGCTGTAATGTATTAGAAAGGATACATCAATAACAATAACTGGAGCCTTAAAAGCATATTTTATAAAAGAGAATGTGTTTTTGAACCTGTTGTATTTTATTTGTTGGAGTGAGTAAATGGCAGAATAGATAAGGTTGTAGGAGGGACGACGGATATGTTATATTTGCATTTTCAGAAGCTTTTACGTAAGTCTCAGTAAGGGCTGAGGAGTAACTTGTTAGAGGATAAGATCCCTTACATTTCAATAAAGTCACTGATGTGTGGAACCAGAGGAGATAGGTGAGATCTTAAACAAAAAAAACTCTTGTGGAGAAAGACATGGAATTAGAGGATAAGATCCCTTACATTTCAATAAGGTCACTGATGTGTGGAACCAGAGGAGATAGGTGAGATCTTAAACAAAAAAAAACTCTTGTGGAGAAAGACATGGAAGCTCAGGAATTTGGGGAAATAAATAGTAATGTCTTGGAAAGAATCCTCAACAGATAAGAGACAGCGCTGGAATCTTAAAACACATAAAGGTAGATCAATCCTCATTAGGTCATTAGGTCATAGAGTCCGAGAGATGTCCAGCATTGAAACAGACCCTTTGGTCCATCCCGTCCATGCCGACCAGATATCCCAACCTAATATAGTCCCACCTGGCCCATATCCCTTCAAACCATTCCTATTCATATACCCATCCAAATGTTTCTTAAATGTTGCAATTGTACCAGCCTCCACCACTTCCTCTGGCAGCTCATCCCATACACATACCATCCTCTGCATGAAAAAGTTGCCCCCGTAGGTCTCTTTTATATCTTTTCCCTTCTCACCCTAAACCTATGCCCTCTAGTTCTGGCCGCCACGAACACAGGGAAAAGACTTTGTCTATTTTCCTTATCCATGCCCATCAGATTTTTGTAAACTTCTATAGGGTCACCCCTCAGCCTCCGACACTCGAGGGAAAACACCCCCAGCCTGTTCAGCCTCTTCCTACAGCTCAAATCCTCCAACCCTGGCAACATCCTTGTAAATCTTTTCTGAACCCTTTCAAGATTCACGACATCTTTCCGATCGGAAAGAGACCAGAATTGCACGCAATATTCCAACAGTCGGCAAACGAATGTCCTGTACAGCCGCAACATGACCTCCCAAATCCTGTACTCAATACTTTGACCGATAAAGGAAAGCACACTAAACGCCTTTTTCACTATCCCATCTACCTGTGAGTCCACTATCAAGGGGCTATGAACTTGTACTCCAAGGTCTCTTTGTTCAGCAAAACTCCCGAGGACCTTACTATTAATTGTATAAGCCCCGCTCACTCTATCTCTCTTCTCTGAGTTTGGTGATGAATTCCATCGGAAATATAGGTGCTGCCCAGACAGTTGACGATATACAGAG
>NW_025178073.1:0-2154 GCF_004010195.1 Chiloscyllium plagiosum | reverse complement strand
CAGGGGTTCAATCCTGCTGTCATTGCAGCTGTTGATGTCAACCAGCAATGAACCATGCTTGGTCGTCAGTTTCCAGTCTAGTTCCACCATTTTCTGATGTGTATCAAAATTTACACTTATTTGCCGGAGTCATAATTTAGAAGTTTCAATGCGATGTAACAATTGGTCGAGTAGTTGACTATGACGACGATTGCCAGGGACTGGACAGATATATCAAACAGGTGGAAAGTAAAAATGACGAATGGAATTGAATGCGGAGTAATGAGTGGTAATGAATTTGGGAAGAGGAAATAATAACAGTGAGGATTCTGAGTGGTTTAGAAGCACAAAGCGGTGTTGGAGTGTACATTCACAGATCACTGAAGATCGTTGGACAGCAAGGTCAGTTGGTCGAGAGGGTTTTTGGATATGTTCTGTTGCTGACCACAGACTGGGGATGATACTAGAACTTTAGCAACCGCCAGTTGAGTGAAAATCTAAACGACTGAGCACAAGTCTGGTCACTACAATAAGCAACATTTTAAAAAATTGTAAGATAAAAGATGAAGGGCTGAAGTAGGCTACTATGCCCACCAAGTCCACTTCACAAATTAATGCGTTTATCACTGATACCTCTCTCCGCGTCATAGTGGAATGTGTCTTGGAGGGTAACTTGCAAATGACGTTTCCGTGCATCTTCCCACATTGTCTTTGTCGTCGGTATAGTTGTTGAGCTTTGAAGGTTCTGTCAACAAAGCCTGGCTGAGTGACACCATTGTATTGTGTAAATGGTGCACTCTGCTGCAATTGTGCCTTCGCGGTGAAGGGAGTAATTATTTCAGGTACTGTTTAGGGTATAGTTACGCGACTGCGTTCTCGTGAAGGGTGTTCAGTTCCTTGAATGTTATTTACACTTCACCCATTCAGGCAAATGGAGAGAGAGAGATCTGTTACATATCTGATTTGTGCCTTGCAAACCATGCAGGCTTCACGGATTTAAGAGCTGACTTAATAACCCAAAAAAATGCCGACCCAAGGACGTGCCTTTGTAGCCAAAGTATTTATATAGCTGGTCAAGTTCCGTTTCTCTCAAATACTTGTTCCCTGGACCATTATACGAAGGAATTCAGTTACAATAAGCCATTGAAGGTCAATGGGATATGATTAGATTCTCATTTGTCAGAGTTATCATTATTGTTTTTGGTGCTTATGTGGACTAATCCGATTCTAATTCCTACCTGATTCCAAATCACTATTCTCGTCTGTGCTTGAAATTTCAACCCGTTTCCGAGCAGGAGCTTTCTCTACCTGCCTTAATAATATGCAAGGACACATGTATCTGCGGCACTCAGTTTCTCTGATTCCGGGTCTGAGAACTGGGATTATGGGATCCTCTGCAGCAATGGGGTACTGTCTTGTGTGGGGAGGTTGGTGAAGCAACAGATGTGAAACTACATTGTTATTGAAACATACGTTTCAACAATACCTTGTGCTATCCTCTGAGCCTTCAATGTATTGTAGATATCAATCCATCTCAGTATTCAACATGCAGTACTCGATGCAACCTCCACAGCCTCTGGAGATAGACGACGTGGCCCAGTCACATGAGAACCTGCCACGTACATGGTGGGGAGTGTACCACCATTACACGTGGGGACACCTCCCACCATGGGCGTGGCGACTCCACCAACATTGTCTATCTCATCCGCTGCAGGCAAGGATTGACCTGAGGCATGGTACATTGGCGACAACGAGCAGAGGCTAGAGCAATGGATGAATGGACATGGCACAACAATCACCAGGCTGGAATATTCTCTCCCAGGCTGAGAACAATTCACCAGACCAGGGCACTCGACCTCGGACCTTGCGGTGACCATCTTCCAAGGCGGACTTCGCGACAGTCAACAATGCAAAGTGGCTGAGCAGAGGCTGATAGACAAGTTTGATAACCATGGAGATGGCCTCAAATGGGACCTTGAGTTCTTGCCACATTACAGCTGACCTCACTGCACAGCACACACACCATGAGACACAAATACACACATACACACACACAGACACACGCACAGAGACACACAGACACTCCGACAGACAGACACACATATTTGGACACACACACTGACAGACACGCGCACTCCGACTGACCCATACACTCATGCAGACCCTCTCTCATAA
>NW_025178072.1:0-2154 GCF_004010195.1 Chiloscyllium plagiosum | reverse complement strand
TGGAGTTATCCTCACTGATCTACTCTGTGTGTGCAGTTATCCTCACTGATCTTCTCTGTGTGTGGAGTTATCCTCACTGATCTACTCTGTGTGTGGAGTTATCCTTACTGATCTACTCTGTCTGTACAGTTATCCTCACTGATCTACTCTGTCTGTGGAGTTATCCTCACTGATCTACTCTGTCTGTGGGTTTATCCTCACTGATCTAGTCTGTGTGTTGAGTTGTCCTCACTGATCTACTCTGTGTGTCTAGTTGTCCTTACTGATCTCTACTGTGTGCGGAGTTATCCTCAGTGGTCTATACTGAGTGCGGAGCTATCCTCACTGATCTACTCTGTGTGTGGAGTTGTCCTCACTGATCTACTCTGTGTGCGGAGTTATCCTCACTGATCTACTCTGTGTGTGAACTTGTCCTCACTGATCTACTCTGTGTGTGGAGTTGTCCTTACTGATCAACTTGATGCGGGGAGTTATCATCAATAATCTACTCTGTGTGTGGATTTGTCCTCACTGACCTACTCTGTGTGTGGAGTTATCTTCATTGATCTACTCTGTGTGTGTAGTTATCCTTACTGATCTACCCTGTGTGTGGAGTTGTCCTCACTGATCTACTCTGTCTGTGGAGTTATCCTCACTGATATACTCTTTGTTTGGAGATGTCCTCACTGATCTCCTCTGTGTGTGGAGTTATCCTCACTGATCTACTCTGTGTGTGGAGTTATCCTCACTGAGCTATACTGTGGGCAGAGTTATCCTTACTGATCTACTCTCTGTGGAGAGTTATCCTTACTGATCTACTCTGTGTGTGGAGTTATCCTCACTGATCTACTCTGTGTGTGGAGTTGTCCTCACTGATCTACTCTGTGTGAGGAGTTATCCTTACTGATCGACTCTGTGTGCGGAGTTATCCTCACTGATCTACTCTGTCTTTGGAGTTATCCTTACTGACCTACTCTGTGTGGAGAGTTTTCCTCACTGATCTACTCTGTGTGTGGAGTTTTCCTCACTGACCTACTCTGTGTGTGGAGTTATCCTCACTGATCTACTCTGAATGTGGTGTTTTCGTCACTGTTCTATACTGTGCGGAGTAATCCTCAATGATTTAATCTGTGGGTGGCGTTATCCTCACTGATCAAATCTGTGTGTGGAGTTGCCCATATGATCTACTGTGTGTGTGGAGTTGTGCTTACTGTTCTACTCTGTGTGTGGAGTTGTCCTTATTGATCTACTCTTCTGTGGAGTTATCCTCACTGATCTACTCTATGTGTGGAGTTATCCTCACTGATATACTCTGTGTGTGGAGTTATCCTCACTAATCTACTCTGTGTGTGGAGTTATCCTCACTGATCTACTCTGTGTGTGGAGTTATCCTCACTAATCTACTCTGTGTGTGGAGTTGTCCTTACTGATCTACTCTGTCTGTGGAGTTATCCTCACTGATCTACTCTGTCTGTGGGTTTATCCTCACTGATCTACTCTGTGTGTTGAGTTGTCCTTACTGATCTACTCTGTGTGTCTAGTTGTCCTTACTGATCTCTACTGTGTGCGGAGTTATCCTCACTGGTCTATACTGAGTGCGGAGTTATCCTCACTGATCTACTTTGCGTGTGGAGTTGTCCTTACTTATCTACTCTGTGTGTGGAGTTGTCCTCACTGATCTACTCTGTGTGTGGAGTTATCCTCACTGATCTACTCTGTGTGTGGAGTTGTCCTCACTGATCTACTCTGTGTGAGGAGTTATCCTTACTGATCGACTCTGTGTGCGGAGTTATCCTCACTGATCTACTCTGTATGTGGAGTTATCCTCACTAATCTACTCCGTGTATGGAGTTATCCTTACTGATCTTTACTGTGTGCCGAGTTATCCTCACTGGTCTACCTTGTGAGTGGAGTTGTCTTTACTTATCGACTCTGTGTGTGGGCTTATCCTCACTGATCTACTCTGTGTGTGGATTTGTCCTTACTGTTCTACTCTATGTGCGGAGTTATCCTCACTGATCTACTCTGTGTGAAGAGTTATCCTCACTGATATACTTTGTCTGTGGAATTGTCCTCACTGATCTACTCTGTGTGTGGTGTTATCCTCTCTGAACAACTCTGCATGTGGAGTTATCCTCACTGAGCTATACTGTGTCCGGAGTTATCCTCACTGTT
>NW_025178071.1:0-2154 GCF_004010195.1 Chiloscyllium plagiosum | reverse complement strand
CAGACGATAGGAGCACTGGAGCATGGCAATCAAACCAGATCATGGACCTAACCCCAAGCCGGGCAAAGGTCATTAATGACACACCCGAACCCGAAGGGAAACGGCCGTGGCTTAAGGGCGAATTTAAAGCAGGAGGGGAATTTGCCTGCTGGAGCAAAATGGCGTAAATGCGACGCCAGTAGGTTGGGAGCTGCGAAGGGCCATTGCTAGATGTGAAGGAAACAGAGCATGTGCTTTGGTCATAAGACAAAACGAGACATTAGACGTTGGCTACACTTGTTGGATATGTTTTCACACAGCCCAAAGGTAGTCTCCCCAGCAAATTACTGAGAGCCTGGCGAGAAATGCCAGCTGTCTGCTTCCACGGGAGGCGACTAGCCTGACCCTGATAGTGGGGGGCAATTTGGGCAAATCTCGTGTCACCACCCGAACTCCAGGATAACTACAGCCCCAAGTCTGACACGCTACCGACCACAGCATTCCAGATAGTGGATTGCAGGGGAGAAACGTGTATTTGCACCAATCGGGGAGACTCATTTTGGGTATCTCCCAGTGTAGCGTGATGCTGTACTTGAACAATGACTCTTGTACAGCAACATACGCAAATGATACGACCATAAACATTGCTGGTTCCTTTATCAATGGTCAGACCATGAGCGGCACGGTAGCACAGTGGTTAGCATTGCTGCCTCACAGCGCCGGCGAACCCGGTTTAATTCCTCCCACAGTCACCAAGATGTGCAGGTCGGGTGAATGGGCCATGCTAAATTGCCCATAGTGTTAGGTGTTAGGTAAATGTATGGGTAGGTTGCGCTTCGGCTGGTGTGTGTGGACTTGTTGGGCCGAAAAGCCTGTTTCCACACTGAAAGTAATCTAATCTAATCAGGATGGCAGGTATAATATGGGCAGGGGGCGAGAAAGGATCCCACCACTCCCCCGGGGAGAAAGGGGTGCTGCTACACTGCGATACTGTCCACCAACCCAACAGTGATCGCCCTAAAAGGTAGCAATTGCCGAACTCGAAGGGGCATCCCTCTGCATTGGAATGGGTACACACTCGCAGAACATCCTCGCATATGGTGTATTTACAAATGAGACGGAGGAAGGCCTAGCACTCATTAACACTGAGTTAATGGCGGTTAGGAAGCAGTGACACAAAATCGATTAGTACTAGACATCCTGACGGCCGAGAGAGGGGGCGTCTGCAAAACGTTAGGTACCTCATGCTGTATTAATGTTCCTGATGAGCCCCAAAATATTACTGGTTTAATGAATGGTATGAAGGCAGCTATATGACTGCCTCCACTAGCAGATGAATCCTGCTCCCGATGGCTCACGTCCCTTATGGAGGATGGGACCCATATCGTTCTACTAGTTGTAGGACTGGTCTTACTCATACTGCTTTGAATAAGCCCCTAGTTGTGTACCTGCCTACACACTTGCTTATGAATGCAGTAGGATACGAAATGTTAAACTATCCGTGGCCCCAAAGAAGGAAGATCCGATTGCTTGTCCGCACCCTCCAGCGACGTTGACGAATGTGACTTGTGAAGATGGGCTGTGTATTGGACAAACCAGGGAAGTGGAAAAACCACCACAAAGCTTTGTTCGAGTTAGGTGGTGTCTGAGGAAATGCCTGGTGTTCATAAATTATTTTTGATATATAGCTATCTGGCTTTTTTTTTTGGTTGTTGTCCTTGTTGTAAACTGACAAAAATTTGGAAAATGTAATGGAAAATTGACAAAATTAACATTTACTGTGAAATCTGTCAGAGAATGTTTTGCAAAATTTAATACTTCGCTGAAGTATGGAAATACGTTTACTGAATTCTGCGTCGAGGAGTCAGCTTGTCTTTGTGGAACTTTCCAAACATTTCACCTGGCCTTGTGAGCAGCCGAGTTCATAAAAAAGCTTTGGAAAACATAAAGACACTTATGTCCAAGGCATGGGAATGAGAAAACATGAGCTCGAATGTTTCCCAACACTTGTCCTTCAGCATGTGATAAGAATAATATAAAAAGAATATGTGAATTTTGTTCACAGCCCTTACATAAGACACTTTTGCCAATTATATTGGCCGCCCTGCATGCAGAGGTTGAAAAATAAAGCCTTTGTTGTAATTCTGTTCGCCAAGCTGGAAGTTTTTGTTGCAA
>NW_025178070.1:0-2154 GCF_004010195.1 Chiloscyllium plagiosum | reverse complement strand
AAGCCAAAGGGCCAGGTGGTAGTTACAATGGGGCAGGTACTTTGTGTCCCGCTCTCCTCAGAAGGCAGTGAGGATGGTGACACTGGCTGGAACGGGTTAGATGACAAAGCGCCCACGTATGGACAGAGGGATGGCAATGAGTGGGATGACCCACCGCCCTGTAAGGCCCAGAAGACCGTGTCTATGGCACCGCTGTGCATCAAAGCTCAAAATTGGACAGACAGGAGGGGGGCACGAAAGGGAACTGACAGAAACCAAACTGAACCGTTTACCTGGCTGAACGACAGATGTTGGTGAATGAATACCCAGCCTGATAGAGAAATGGTAATAATGGGCCTTTTTGGGAGAATGCATAAATTCGTTGAGGTACTGATGATGGTGTCAGGCTAAAATCTTTTAGGCCAAGATGCCCCGACGTGTACAGCAGAACCTGTCTCTGCAATGAGAAGATGAGGGTATAAGCCGGTCCCCCCCAGTGCACAGCCGATCAGTGGCACCAGGCATTTACAGATATTACAGGGACGAAATCGGTTTGATGTATTTAAAAGATGACATGGAACCCTATTTAATGTAATTATAAACATGGGACTCCCAGTGGGAGATAATTCTAACCACATTCTGAATTGGACCATGAGAGCTGAGGCAATCTCAGAAACATAGGGGAATAGCTGCAATACAGGGAGGGTAACCAGACCCACAATGTTACAAGTGAAGCATGAAAGGGCACATCGCCAAGAGAGAGGGAGATAGATGTTCACATTGTGTGTGTGCATGAGTTCACATAGGCACATGAATATTCATTGATGCTAAGTTTGGGAACCAGCAGAACATAATATTAATACAGGAGCATCAATATCAGTTACCGATACGGATTTGCCCCTCACCCCTCAATTGCTAAAATGAGAGCAGTTGGAGAGGGAATCGAGGAAGCTGGATGAAATAAACCTGTCCCAATGCAGATCATGGATATGGCAAAATATATTCAGATATGGGAGTGTGAAACTGAGGAAAGGAACATTCTGGGAGTTCCCATTTTAGAATAGTTCGGAGCAACTATTGATGTAGAGACACAAACTCTAATATGGGAACAACCTGGCCAGGCCCGGGACAGGAAGCAAAGGAGAGGTGACATCTCCAGATTTGTTACCTTGCAGGGAGACTGGAACTGTCAGAGAATCTGGGAAGTTATAGCTAGGACCCAAACAGCAGTGTGCGTAACTCAAACAGGAATGTTGGTTATTATCTATTGTTCCTGTAAAGATCGAGGGCCCTCTCACTCCCCACACAAACCGGATCCCATTAAAGCTGAGGCTGAGGAGGCAGTAATTATGAGAGAAACAGGGAATAGTCAGACCAACAGTATCCCAGACTAACTCACAGAAGCCGAAAGGCTCATCCCACCTCACTATTATATCTCCCTCGGCAAATCCGCCACTAAAGAGTATCCTACAGTAGTGAACCACGCCACTGTGTTTAATGGATTAAAATTGCAACAGGATACAGATTCAGCCCTTGATATTGTGAATGGGTTCCTGTGGACCTGGAACGGCAGAATAAGCTAGTATTTACTGTCTGAGGAAAGCAGTAGACCTGGATCCAGTTACCTCTGGGATCCCATAATATTCCAGTATATCCCACCGACACATGGCTGATGGAGTTCGTCAATTTAATCTTACCAACACCTCAATATGTCAGTTGGAGAGAAAAAATACATATTACACATTTTGTTGGGTCAGGTCAGGCAGGCCGGGCTTAAAATTAACCGACAGAGCGTGGGAAGGTAGGGAGAGATGTACCTGGGACATTACATCAGGGAAATCAAATCAGCAAAGGAGGGGGACAATCCCAGTGGAACGAAAGACCATGATTTCAAAACTATCCACCTGCAAACCGTGAACGGGATAAGGCAAACTTTAGGATTGTTTAATTATTGGAGGACTTTTGTGCAGAATTACCCAGAATGGCAGAACTATCACGAGCCCTGACAGAAGCACGGACATTAGCAGGGGTCAGGGGAGTCAGCATAGACACAGACAGACAGCATGTCTTTGGTATAGTTCATGACCAAGTGATGGCGTGGGCTCGGTGAGGGTACATCACCTTGTCTGGGGGCCACATAGTGCATGAAGAACAGGTCAGAGAGTTTGTGGAAGC